>NW_011369945.1:5047970-5090050 GCF_000735185.1 Notothenia coriiceps
CTCCTTCACTACAGACTATCGCGCCACCTAACCATTCGCCAAAATGTTTTTAAAACCACCGGTAACCGGCCAAGCGCCTGGCAAAAAACTATCTTCAAATAAAAGAAAGTCACAGGAGGAGTTAAAGGAGAGTGATAGGGAGTATGAGAAGGAGAGGTAAGTGAAGAGTAGAAAATATAAAGGTGTATTCGCTCTAGGGAAATGTCCCAGCAGTTTAGAATAATGAAGGTTCTAATTTATTACATAGCCATTACATTTCTAACTCCTGATAATGACAGGAAGGCAGAAAGTGTATCATAAAAATAATAATACTCATAGCAGAATTGTCACCCTCCTTTTTTTCTTTAACAATGACCACAATATAATCATTTTAATAAACCAAATATGAACAATTGAGGAAAATGAGGAAGAACTGATGATTCAAATGTTGTAGTACAAGTAGTAATGTAGTTAGTGGATAAATTACTATGGCAACAAATATGTTCATTTTCTTCATTATTAGTCGATTCTTTGGATGAATGCTCTGGGCCAGTGGTTACAATGGTGGGGCCAGTGATAATGAAATTCTACTGACAACTTAGTATTTGAATTATGCTATCCTGTGTGTGAAAAGCACCTATGTTTGAAACATCTGGCTATGTTCTTCAGTGTTGTGCCTGTGAATGTGATAATGCATGTGTGATTGCACGGGGATGTTTTTCCCCAACATCTGTTCACTAGGTCCCTAAAATTAGTTTTTTTTAAGGCCTTTTTCCTTTGCCTTTCTCCCTGGATAGCTGTCCGGTGGCAGAAAAATATGTCTGGATACTTATTGGATTCTCCACTTGTGGAGACTTAACATCTGGCAAATGTTAATTTACATTTTGTGGAGTAGATTTGGGGACTATGGTGTGATTTCATGTGTGTTGGATGTCCAGATGCAGGAACAAGATGTGAGACAACTCTGAACTCTTCTGAAACCGTATAAAGAGACAGGCTGCAGATAAAACCACCTGCTGCAACAATATAATAACCGCCATGCCATGTGAGTGAGAGAAAGGTGTGTATTTATTTGTCTGCTGCACACCAGACTCCTCAGGGTCCGTGTGTTTGATGAAGTGTGTGTGTGTTTTAAAGATTCCTGCCCGTCCTTGAGTCCAGCAGTTTGGACCTTGTGTGTCTCCACAATGTCAGCTCACTGATTCATGCTGCGACTCTGCCACTGATCCGTAGAATGACTCTCGGGGGGGGGGCGTTGAGACAGGCTGCATCAATCACACTGCCTAAGAGCTGGGCACATGTGCACACAGACAGATCCGACATACACTCCGAATATAAGACACAGCCACTGTTTGTAATCACATAATGTATTTTTCACATTTAGTATGACGGTAAACTGAGTAGAGATTATATATGTAAGATGTGGATGATGTTCACAAAAGAAATTTTCGAAATATATTAAATTATACAGTATGAGGAGTTATGAGCTTAAATTAACGGCATCCCTCTTGACTGTCCAATAAAAGAGAGGGCAGATGGTTCAAATAATTAACGGCAATTATACAGTTTATATAATTCCTCATGGTTGCACTAGAGAAATAGTCAGGTTGTCTCCAAAGCCAGTATGATTCATCGTCTTTGTATCATGAATGTGCATAATATTTTGTGCCCAACTGAACAGTAGACATTGAGATATGATGCTGAATGTTCAACAATTTGACCTGGTTATTGGAGCTAGAGGAAGAATCAGGGGCTCACCAAAGACAGAGGATTCATCCTTTGGGGAGTAAAGAAGTAAAAGGTGCAAGAATAGCAAATATCATCATGTCAGTTACAGGCATTATCTTGCAGGGGAACTCATTTGTTTGATTTGGTCATATAAATAGCTAGTAATTTCGGAACATCTGTACACTTGCTGTGTTTGTTTTTAGCTTCTCTCCTGGGCTTTTCTCCTCTGAGTGGTTGGTTCTGTGGTTAGCCGCTCTGTTGTTGTGGTCATGCTAAGTTGCTGCTGAGAAGTGGGTCCACCGCAGCCTCTCTCTGTCTGGGTTTGTCACTCTCTGCGAATATAAAAAATTGTGCCAGGTTTTAACCAGATTTTTCAGATATGAGAGCTGTAAACAGAGGGTTTTAAAAAACATTAGGGACTTATCCACCCCGAGGCTTAGTAGATGAGACACAATCTCCGGGGGTTTTGCTGCAGTGTGTGTGTGTGTGTGTGTGTGTGTGTGTGTGTGTGTGTGTGTGTGTGTGTGTGTGTGTGTGTGTGTGTGTGTGTGTGTGTGTGTGTGTGACCATGTGTGAAAATATGTGAGTGTTGTGCGAAGATTTTATGTCTGCCATCATTTAAATATAGCTTAAATCCCATTTGATCCTGTTTGATCCTATTGATGCCAAAGCATTGAAACAGTCAGATATGATTAGCCGTTCAAGGGGCTGTTTTCCCAAATCCATCTTACTAGAAAGAGACTCGAGGCAAAGCCCGTAGCAAAGGGAGAGAATGGTGACTTTTGGCTGTTTTTAGCTGAGACTCGCCCTCTGATAGTGATCAGAGGGGAGCCTATTAAACACAAACCAGCCCATATATAATAGTTCTTTTTTGTCTCTGTTTTCCTCCACCATCAGAGTGCATTTACACATTATTCTCCCTGGTGGTGCTGATGACATTATTCACTCTTTTTCCACTTCATCTGAAAATAAACAACTGTGAAGAGTTCAAATTCTGGGGGTTTTGGTGAGCATTTATAGCATGAGAGCAAAAGACTTCCGTTCAAGTTTAGAGTATAAGTATTAAAGTAGTACCACTTTCTGCTAACTAGATGGACACTGAGCTGTGTTTCAGATCTAATGCCAGGTGCTCTTTGACTGTCTCTAAGTTGAAAACTGTGTGTGGGAGAGATGACAGGTTGCCTGAAGCAATGTTCAAGCACGAGTGATTCATCTCATCTCGGTGCAAGGAGGACCAAAACGATTTTTAATTCATACCCACCAAAATGCCAAGTCCTACGCATACATACATCAACAAATAGCAGATCAAACATATAATATGACTTAAGCACACAGTGATTCAAACACCCATTTTGCCTCACGATTTATAGCAGTAGCGTGCAGGCAGAATGTGATTGCTGAGTAGCTCAGTCTGTATTTATGCGTGGTGATAATAAATTCATTGTGTTTGTCAAAATGGAGCAGACGGTCTCAGAGCTGCAAAGAGAGCCGAGGAGATGCAACATGCATGAATTCAGCTGAAGTTCCCTTGCTGTAGAAACGGCTCCCAGGGTGCCAGTTTCCTAACTGGAAACTATAAATGAATGAGCAAAAACGAATTATCTTAAATATATTACACAGACCCGTGCTCCTGTAATGGGGTGTCGTCAGCTGTATTTTAGTGCCCTGTCATATTCCTCAATTGTCTTTTGGTATAATATTACTTAAACAACAGGAACAGATCATTTACAGCCATGTCGATGTTTATGCGCCAGGGAGATGTTCTTCTTCACATCCCCTTTCTCTAGTATGATGTCTCTAATCAACTTCCGCATATTTTCTTTCTATTTCTCCGCTCTCTTTTAGGTGTATGGTGCACTGACCCTGCCTGTGACAGGCGAGGAGTCGGAGGACCAGGGCCATGATTGGCTCCCCTGGCCCTGGTGTGCGTGCCTTAGTGCCATGGTCGAGGGTGTGGGGATGGGTCCTGGCTTCTTCTCTTGTTGCCATAATAACCTTGACACTTCCAGGAAGTAGCCAGGCCTGTCCGCCACGGTGCGAGTGTTCGGCTCAGCTGAGGTCAGTGTCGTGTCAGCGGCGGCGGCTCACCAACATCCCAGAAGGCATCCCCACAGAGACACAACTCCTGGACCTCAGCAAGAACCGGCTCCGCTGGGTGCAAGCAGGCGACCTGGCACCGTACCCACGGCTCGAGGAAGTGGACCTCAGCGAGAACCTCATCGCCACATTAGAGCCCAATGCCTTTGCCAGCCTCCCGAGTCTTAAAGTGCTGAAGTTGAGGGGGAACCAGCTGAAGCTAGTTCCCATGGGGGCTTTCGCCAAACTGGGCAATCTGACCAGCTTGGACCTGAGCGAGAACAAGATGGTGATTTTATTGGACTACACCTTCCAAGATCTGAGGAGTCTGAAACATTTGGAGGTGGGAGACAACGACCTGGTTTATATCTCCCACAAGGTAAGCTCTCCAGCAGCTTGTCTGTATCATGACAGTGTTACTAATGAAGAACGGGATATTTGGATGTTGAACTATTCCTTTAACAAATGAAGATAATGTTTATCATGAAATAAATTAAGCTTGAACTTCAAAAATATATTATTTTGTATACACTTAAAATATATGTTGAGCACTTTTCCCAGTACTTACGACAGCATCAGTGTATTTTGTTTAACATCATAATCAAACACCCACTGCTATTCATCATGCATATAAAGTATGTAAAATGAATACAAAGTTATGTTATTTAACCTTTTATTTTCCTGATTCCTAGGCATTCTCAGGGCTGCTGGGTCTGGAAGATCTCATAATAGAGCGCTGCAACCTGACATCCATATCTGGCCAGACGCTGTCGTACCTGCGCAGCCTGGTTACTCTTCGCCTCCGTCACCTCAGCATCATTGCCCTGGAGGACCAGAACTTCCGCAAGCTGTCCAACCTGCGGGGCCTGGACATCGATCACTGGCCGTACCTGGAGTACATCTCCCCTTTTAGTTTCCAGGGCCTGGACCTCCGCTGGCTCTCCATCACCAATACCAACATCACCTCCGTCCCCTCCGCTTCCTTCAAGAACCAGGTGCACCTCACCCACCTCAACCTGTCATACAATCCCATCACCACACTGGAGCCCTGGGCCTTCAAGGACCTGCTGAGGCTGAAGGACCTCATCATGGTAAGCACAGGGTTGGTGACAGTGGAGCTCCATGCCTTCGGAGGCCTTCGACAGATCCGGGTCCTCAACTTCTCCTCCAACAACCTGCAGACTTTGGAAGAGGGCTCCTTCCACTCTGTGAACAGTCTGGAGACCCTCAGAGTGGACGGGAACCCCCTGATGTGTGACTGCCGTCTGTTGTGGATCCTGCAAAGACGCAAGACCCTCAACTTTGACGGCAGAGTGCCGGTGTGTGCAGGGCCGGTGGAGGTGCAAGGCGTCAGCCTGAACACCTTCACCGATTCTGCACTCTTCGATCACTTTACATGCCAGAAACCTAAGATTCGCAACCGTAAGATGCAGCAGGTAAAGAAGATGATACACTAGCAAAAATGTATAAATGTCGATGTATTGATAACTAGGGTAACTTTAATTTATTCTGCAAGCACAACACGTTTTTTCTGTTATACTGACAGATTTATTATCCAGCTATTCTTCTGTATTTTCATTGGTCTGTACATTCCTTTCCTCCCACTCCCCCAGGTCGTTGCTCGTGAAGGCCAACCTGTGAGCTTTCTGTGTCGAGCTGAAGGAGAACCTGCACCTGCTATTATCTGGATTTCCCCACAGCGCCGGCGGATCACAGCTAAGAATTCAGGGCGCATTACTGTCCTCCCGAGTGGCACCTTAGAGATCCGCTACGCCCAGCTCACTGACAGCGGTACATACATCTGCATCGCCAGTAACGCCGGAGGCAATGACACCTACTTTGCCACACTCACAGTGCGCGGCCACTCGCTAGATGCTGCCTCAGCCTTCTTTCTCAACCGCTCACTGTACGGCGGCGAGTTCTTCAACGACACAAATCTGAACAGCACGCGTGTTTTCCTCAAGTTCACGCTGGACCTGACGACCATCTTGGTCTCCACGGCCATGGGCTGCATCACCTTCCTGGGGGTGGTGCTCTTCTGTTTCCTGCTGTTGTTCGTGTGGAGCCGGGGACGCGGCCAACGCAAGAACAACTTCACAGTGGAGTACTCCTTCCGGAAATCTGAACCTGTCACTGGTAGCTCCTCAGGAGGGACCAGGAAGTTCAATATGAAAATGATATGAAACAACGCAGCCAGGGGTCCCTTGGGGGAGGCATGAGCACGTCCCAAAAACGTGTTTGACACACGCAAACACACACAGCTACTGACTCGCAAAGAAGGTTGAAAGCACAATACGTTTCTGTCTATGGCTCTATTACAAATTAAGCGCCCACTTCAAAACTAAAGCTATTACTCAATTTGGTTTGTGAATGAAAATAAAGTCACCCTGATCTCACTGTCAGTGGTTTTATTCAGCTTGTTGTGAAAATCATGTCTGAATAATACTGTACAATTTGTTTTAAAGCTATTTATAGTCCATGCTCGATAAGAATAAATAGAGTTAAGACTAAAGAGATAAGTTTTCTGAATTGGCATGTAAACTGAGCTGTGGGACACTGGTAGCCATGTCTGTCTCTCTCTCTCTCTCTCTTACAATTATGAGATAATGAAAAATAATTCCTCTTTAATTAAAATGTCCCTTTACTGTATTTGGTACAGTCAGGGATTTTAAAATACATTTGAAGAAGAGAGACCTGGCTACCATCCATTTATAGAACCTGTATTTATGCTCTTCTAAAGTCTGCCTGGATAAGAATCGTGCATGTTCAAATGCAATTAGAAGTTAAGTTGTAAATTCACAGAATAAAACAAATTGTTTTAAATTGAATATGTTTTTCTATAAAGACAGATTCCTTTATTCTTAACAAGCTCTAGATTTGGACCATTCACATAAATTACAAAAACACTTGGCCTTCTCTTCTTTGTGAGATTTTGCAACAACATCAGCTGTGTGAGTTTGGGACGAGCGCTCTGACCTGCTGCCGTGGCTGCCCGCGGCCCGGAGGGTTTGGTTAGGAAGTCAAAACCATCGGACGCGGGCAGCCACGGTAACCACAGCAACCAACACGGTAGAGAGCAATGGGGACTGGGGCTCATGACCGCAGGAGGCTAGCTGGGTAAATCACAAGCCCCGATCATGCTCTTTCATCAACGGGAGAGGGTCAACCTGCCTGCCTCCGCCCTTTGTCCCGCCCTCTGCTGCGTTGGTGGACGCCTGACCTTCCCAGCGCTGCCCGGGGGGAGCAGCCCGGAGCGTCAGGTCAAACTCAGAGGCAAACAGAGGACACACAGGAACACTGTTGTGGTCTTCACATCGAAAACATACATAGCAACACTTTCATAGCACCTTTTCTCAGGAAAAGTGAAATAACTATCCTACAGAGTGACACACATGCTCTTTTTAAATATTACATTCCAGCAATACTGTAAGTAGAGCCATAAAGCCAACATTAATGTAAATGTTTGAGTGAAGAAACAAAGCCATAGTATGTATGTATGGTTTTTCTATACGGTAGCTTGTGCATGATTCTGTTAAATGATAATAATTATTGCTAATACAATTGTTCAAGTTGGTGTGATGATCACAAGACCATCTGCTGTCGCTGGGCTTGCAAAAAGTTGCACCCTGCAAGCCCATAACACACACACACATCACACCACACACAGGAGTGCTGAAACCTCATCAAGGTTCCTTGGATTGATAGGAAGAACAATCACACAATCATGTGTATTTACTTACACATGCATAAACATACAGATTGATGAAGTGCCACAGCAAAGTGTGATGCGTCTGCTCTCTGTTTGCCTCTGAGACGGTCAGTTTGCGAATGTCTCTGCCCCCCTAGCCCAGTGCATCCCCCCTACTCACCCCTAACACCCCCACACACCCCCACTGGGTCCTCCTTTGGGAGGGGTCCCTGGCTGGAGACCGAGGATTATAAAATGTAAATGAAGTCGTGTTAACCCTACCCACGCCATGTGCGTCGTATAGTGGAGAGTAGTACTGTGGTTTTAAAAACAAAAAAACAACAAAAAACTTAATTTGAAGTGTTCTTTTTGTCCTCCATTTTTATTTTTACTCAGTTGTTGTTCTCCGTGACCTTTTGGCTGTTTACCGTTTTAATGTTCCCCGTCCTCCATGTGGGACTGTTCTGTTCTCAACACCTAATGAAGTGTCCACACACTGGACAGTGCTTGTGTCTGTTTGCATCTCAGAGTGCATAAGAAATGAGACAGGATCTAAAGCGTCGTACACTAACCAAGAGTCACAGGGTAAATTGGTGAGTCACCAGATGGTCGACAAAAAAAGAAAGAAGAAAAATCAAGATGGTCTATTTTTCTGATTATCTAGGGAATAATTGAAATAGTTAAAATTCTAAGTCATACATCTTCTGGTTTTCTTAGCCTCTTTATAACCTAACCTATAGTTAAAGGTATGTATTACTACAGATGAACATGTCACTGTTTATAGAACACTAATGCTTATATATGACTTACTCACAGTGAAGAGTAAAAGAGGTGACTGAAATACTCAAAGCTGAGACGAGATATTACCCATCATTTTAAACTTCGTAAATGTTACTTACCTAATGTAAATTAACTAATGTCTGTGTATGTTGAACTTAACATGCATTTACAAAGGACCAGCAGTTGAACTTGATATAGTTTGGACCAAAAATTATTTTCTTTTTTATGAGCCGTTTTACTGGTGCTGTAAACTCTGTAGCCTACACTCTCTCACACCATTCATTGGACACTATTTACTTTAGAATATTTTCTAAAAATCCATTTACACCTTACTCACATGAAATAGCAACCTTGTTTCCCAAATCACTCTTTTGAAACTAGCTGGTGGTGAATAAGAGTTTATGTAGGACACTGCACACAAACGTAGGGACTGATTTATGAAAAGCTGTTGCTATCAAATGATTGACGTGTGTGGAACAAATTGCTTCAGTTTTAGGAGTCCTTTTGTTATAGTTACTGGAATAACTAATCCAAACTATACCTACAGCAAATGTAGAACCTATTTAGACAAATGTGTAGTTTGAAGAGAGAACCATAAACTCTTCAAACTTTTGCTAAATAAATTCTGAAACTCAATTTTTGTCCCTTGTGAGGGGTGATGAAACCACAGTTTCTGTGTCAGAATGAATAACTCAACAGTTGTTAAAGATTCATGAGACCCAATGAGAATAGAAGAAACAAATTGGCTCAGCCTGTTTTATTTCTTATTTTACAGTCACAGCCCATTTGAGTGTTGAGAACAGGACGTCTCATCATGGACCTTTCCTCTCCCCCAGCCAACCCTTTTGTGTTTCCATGTCCCGGTATTTCTTAGTAGAACATAGGGTTTAGAAGACAGTGAGGATGTCTGTAATGATCGTTGATGGTGTTATTGTGCAATCATCAATCACAACTGTAAGCGTAGATTAGGGTGTGTTTTTGTTTTATTATCTTCCTACCCTTCACTGTGCTTCTCCCCTCTTCCTGTTCCCTGTCTTCTTAACATGTCCACCCCTCGTTGTCCCTGTTCACAGTATTAGGCTGGATTATGGTTGTGTGGTAGTAGACACGTACATGTGGTCGGTGACTCAGTGTTGTCGTGTTAAGATTAGTTGCTCCTCATGATACCATCAAGCACGGAGCATTGATTGGATCAGTGGAGACAAAAGATGAAAGGGGTGACCCAGGTTCCCTAAAAATAAGAAAAATAACCATTGGTTCTAATTTCACGCCCTACTCTTTCCTGAAAAAACACTTCTGGAACTTTCCCGTTCTGGGATCTTTGTCCGGATGTGAACCAAACGGACTGTACTGTATGTATTTTCTCTGATATCTCGCCACACTTACAAATGTTGAAAGGGTGTATGTGGTGTTTTAATACCGTGACTCTCGGCCTACACTCACTTTCTGCCAACTGCGGTTCACTTTTTGTCAAGGACACAGCTCATTCACTGAAAATAGACATGTTCATGTTGGTCAGGGTTGAAAATACAGTAAGTGCTTGTAACTATTCAAGCCCCACAAGTCCTTGGATACTAGCTTCAATTAGATCTAGTACCACAGGCTTCAGAAACACATTAAACATTTTAATTGATGGACCCTTAGCCAAACATTTTTTTAGGGTGCCAGTACACACGGCTTTGCAGCCAAGTCATCGCCTCTCTCTGGTTGACAGACTCTCAGTGTTTGTAGTGAAGCTTGAGCTTGATTCATCTCCTCTGCCGTGATACTTGAGAAAGTAGGCTGAGCAATCCCCCGTTTCCTCCCCCGCCTCACCCTTTCCTGGGGTGTACTTTAGTCTAGACATCCCATTTAAAGCAGCAGCAACCTCACTTTTAGGATACCTTTCACAGGGGAACTTGTCAAAGACGCAGACTAAAATAACCTAACGTCAAAAGTCATGCCGTCATTACCAGATTAGTTATTCAGTTTTTTATTTATGTAACAGTTTCCAATGCAATATTTCCAATATTCCATTTTTGACCATCTAATGAAGAAATTCCTATATTTCTCAACTGAAAGAGCAGTCTTAGCTTTGCTATCACTATTATCCGAGGAGACTGCATTCTTACATGCATTCCTTTGATTCTCCTGTTACTTCTTACTCCATATTAGCTTTAAATAAATCCATCTCCTCCTCCAGATCTTACAGCTGCTGTTTTGATTGGATTAGACTTGAGTTGAATTATCGGAGCTGAGAGGAGCAGTAATGGGATGACGAAGAAGTGAGCTCGGCTGATTGGGTCATTACTTGGCTTATTAGTCCCATTTCCATAACAGACCTCTCAGAGCAGTGTGCCACTTAAAGCCTGGAGGCTCAATTCATGGTGTAATTGCATCTTCTTCTTTTTTACAAATTTGTGAGATCGAAATATTAAAATGGTACTTTCCTTTTAATTGGACAAAAAATATGGTTTTACAGAGCAGTCATCGTAAACCAATTCAGGTTTAATTAGACGTGTGGTAGAGCATTACTGAAGGAAAGCACCTTGAACAGCACAACTGCTTGATTTTAACCTTGACCACACAATTGCAACTGCCCCCTCCCCCATTTTCTATGTGGCAATACTGACCCCACGTGGTCAATGTGAGTAACAGCACGTAATGGGACCATCATCCTGCTGAGGGGAAGACAAAAAAAACAGCTATGCGTCTCATGCAGTGAAAGACTAACGAGAGCAAATTGACTGTTAGATTCAAAAGTCAGGACTTCACTGATTTTTCTATTATAGCCATAGTGTGACCCCCTTTGCGGGCGATGTATGCTGGGAGTTATGAGGAGAGGCCTCCACCTGAGATCAGAAGCAATTGTTCTGACCTGGTTAGCTGGCACTCAGTCTGTAGATTAGAAGAGTACTTTCAGACCCCACCAGTCTCACCCCCTTCACAGAGATCAGTAACAAACAAAGATAAGACATCACCAATCTTTCTCTGTATATGACTAATCAGAAAAATGGTCGATTCCTCTCGAGAAAAAAAAAAGCGTTCTTTCTTGTGGTTTTAGCAGGTTTAATCTATGCATGCCTTTTGTATACAGTGATTGCTCTTGCCAAACTCTCGCCTACACCTGTACGGAGAGCTATGGGTGCCATGCTGGCCATGGGACTGGTTGAAACCGACTTACTGCAAGAGCAGGTGGGACCATTAAAGTGTTTTTAATCTGGTACAACAGAGCAAAGGGGCTAATGATAACCTGCACCTGCATTCAGAGACACCTTAAAGAAGTGTGCGTCTTACAGAATTAGCATTTGTTTACTCGGGATGATTGTACTTTTACACATATCTATCCACACAGGGGATGTGTAAGCTGTAGATAAAACGATTGATATTCCAAGCAGGATGGTGGGACTGATCAATGCTGTATGGGGATAGGATTATTAATGGCATACTTTCATTGATCTATCTTGAACCTTGCCACTCTCCCAGAATCCCTCTGGAGAAGGAAGAGGCGTTCACAGCTCTTACAGACCTGGTTGGCACCCATTCCTAGGTTTCCTCATTACCTTTTAAGATGATTTCCCTCTTTAAAGAACGAGATGGTGCTAGATTTCAACTTTCCCCCCCAGGTCTTAGCTGATGTAACGCTGTCTTACCTCTTCCACTTTTCAGAGGAATCTGTCACTAACGTATAGCTCTGCATTTGTTGGAACCCTCTAATAAAATATATAGTCTCTTTCTCAATTTGGCACGGTAAAACGTTTTCTCTTCCCTCTCTCTTTTCTCTCTTCTATCTCACTCTGTCTTTTTTCTCTCTATCAACTTACTTGGCACCGACCTCGTTAAACATTTTAGAACACTTTTCATCGATCACTCCTAGTTTTTAAGCTAATGCATATTTGTTCCCTGTTAACATGGTCGTTACTGACTCCTGAAACCTAGGAATGGGTGCTGAGCGCTCCAATTAAATGCAGAGCTAACATAAGTACAAGTTGTTCAGCTTGTCACATTGAACGGTGTCAACTGATCAATCATTAAAGCATATGACGGCCTCATAATAGAAGCTGTAACTCAAATTTGGACTCTTGTTGCAAGAACGTGTGACTGTACTGATTCCTAACATTTAGATTTTGCACTGCGATGAGTGGATCCTTGGATGGGAAGAACAGAAACTGTACATATTAGATCTTTTAGCCATATCATGTCATCAAATCTGTAGACCTATTTGCCATGTCTGACAGAGGACAATGACTGTTGAACTGTAAATAGTGTAGGAATAGTAATATAAGATTTAATTGCTGCTTCTTTTCTCCAGGGATCCTCCATGTTTTGCTCAGTCCCATGGCTGCTTGGTCTCAAAGGGAAGGATGAGACAATAATGTACTTGTCTATAAAAAAACAAACAACATATAAGTCCTTTTTTTATTTTAATGTTTGTTTTATATACTGTCCGTCTTGTAAATGAACTCCTTTTCGTCATAAAAGCATGATGTGACTCTGTCAAAATTGTCCTGTGTCTCTTCTTGTTTCCTGCTTTTGTTACCTAGCATTTAAACATAGAAACTCTCACGCAAGCTACACTACATGAGAAATATGATGGTTTACCATATCGTAAAAATTGGAAAACAGTCCAAAAACATCATGGGAAAACTAAAATGTAAGAATAGTACCATGACGTTGATATCATCATTCCATCTGTGCTTTTACTGCTACATTTGAAGCACACTATTGTCTATCGTATATACTGAACATGGCCTTCCACTGAGGTCATTTCGTTTTATTTATTTCTAAGAGGTTTAAGAACCCCTTGGGGTGTGACAAATTAAGAAATATAAGTGAGAAAAACACTGGGTCTTTGCAATGTTGTATTTTACTTATTTTAGGTCAACACACAAACATTAAAGGCATACAGGAATTAGTATTCCTCACCAGAACATGGCTTTGAATTCAGCTTTCAGAAATTAAATGAAAGCCACTATAACCTTGTTTTTGTTTAGGTATTTTTCTATATTAAATAATGAAACATTTATAATCCTGGGGGAGTTATTCTAGCATTTAAGCGAACAGTTTTTTCGGCTATGGCGATGCTGTGTTTTCTTCACTGAGGTTAGCACACATTTTTCCTCTACACCAGCAGATGGCAACAATGCACCACAGTAAGAAACCATCACACAGAAAATGAAGTCAGTCAGCCAATTGCTTGTTTCTTTATTCATTTTAGTCAAAACACACAATTTAACCATACTGGTTTTCGCTTAGTGTATTATTTGTTTCATTTATTACTCGACTCTCCCCCCGCAGGCTGAAGGCAGATCAACGTGACGAACAGAGTCACTTTGGTATTGAGAGATGAGGATCAGAAGAACATTGTGTGTGTGTGTGTGTGTGTGTGTGTGTGTGTGTGTGTGTGTGTGTGTGTGTGTGTGTGTGTGTGTGTGTGTGTGTGTGTGTGTGTGTGTGTGTGTGTGTGTGTGTGTGTGTACACATTTGATCAACATCTTCGATTAGGTGTCCACTTAACAAGTCAGACCCCCTCCACCACCACCTCCATTGTGGCCTGGGGAGGGTCCAGGGCGCCTCAGCCCCCACCATAAAGGTCACTGCAGAGGTTAAAGGTGACCACACACACACACTGATTTTTCTGAGCCATCGTTCCTCCTCCCATCTCTCCTGTCCAGTCATTTTCTCTGCCCTCATCCATCGCTCTCTTTCCCTTGCCCTTTTTTTTTTTTGTCTCTGCTCTATTTGAAATTGATTGTCTTCTACCATCACAAAGACACTTGGTTCTGATTGATTGATTGGTTGGTAAGGGAAGAGGGAGAGAACATCGACACTGGGCTTACAGAGCTCTGAGCTCTGTCAAAGGAAAAAAAAAACTAAATGACGCCATTTTGATGCACTGGAATTAACCCGTATTTCAGCTGCCAGGCTGTCTGTTTGTTTATGATTCAGCCGGCTCCTACAGCAGACAAACACCAGGCTGGTCGAATTCAGATTGAAACAGGACGAGCTGAAATACAGGAACAAAACAAGTGAAAATCACACCTGTGTGATGAGACAAAGGGTAGATACAGACATGAACGTGTGGAGACTACGTCCACACAAAGGAAAGGGTTACATACAACAGGAGGAAAGACACACAGCGATGAAGCTGAAACACGTACAAATACACACATTATACAAATATACAAACAGCACATAAAACACAGGGCTAAAAAAGAATGTATTTGTAAACCAAAACCCATTTGTTTTTCCTTGTTTCTCCCCCTCTCCTCCACCTGTAGAGGTACAGTTTATCCTGCAGTTTATATACACTTATATAGTATCCATGCATAAAAGAATTGTCCCAACCCTAATGACAGAGGTGCTTCGGTTGGTTCTCTTTTTTTAATATGGGAATCACTTTAACACACAAAGAAGACAATCTTCAAACACAAAATAAGCCAAAAACTGATGCAAAACAGGAATTAGTGCATCCTTGATGAGTCATTTTACCCTTGAATTTAACAATATGCTTCTTAAATTGTATTCAATCTTTTGTCACTGATTACGTCCATCATCATATATGTAGCATCCTTTCCTGCCTGTTTAATTATTCCAAATCCTCCTTTTTATTCTTTCTCTTTACTCCAAAAAGGACAACGTGCAAACCTACAAACAATAATTTAATGTTAATCAGAAGTTGTCAAAGCATAATACGGCTTACTCCACACATTCCTTTAAAGAAATTTTAAAAAACGAACAATCATTTTGCTGTGACCTTAATGTCACTCTCATTGCTAAACATTGTCATTATTGTTTCACTACATTAACCTTTACAATAAAGATTTGAGGTATATCAAGATGAATTGTCTACACATGCCTGCCTCGATGTGATGCTACTGGACGGAGGGACCAGCAAAGAGGGTCTGGATGGGCGGGGGTCACCGGCGGGGGGCATCTAGTATCTTTTTGGAGCTGAAAGGTCTCATCACTTCTGCACTTATTGATCATGGGTAGGTTGTTACAAAGGTTTAAGTTTTAGATGTCAGCCAATGAGAGAGCGGGATCTTTGTAAACATTCAGATACACACACACACCTACACTCGGTTACAAATTACACAAAAATATCTCTGGTGGGAGTGTGTGTGGGTGTGTGTATCCTGAAGATGTGAGAGGACATTGTCTCACAAGCATGTTAACAACATTTAAAAACAAAAGGGTGGTGGTAAACAATCGTATCCCCTCATTGGGTTAAAGAAAGTGCGTTCTACATTCAAATCAAAGTTGCTTGTTTGATGTAATGAGGACCCCCTCCTGTGGTGCTCCCCCTTCACCCAGTGTGTGCCCCCCTTCACTTGGAACACTGTGTGTGTTCATGTGTGGGTGTGTGCAGAGCAGTCTATCCCTTTGTTGAAGGAAAAAGGCACTCAACACTTCCCACATAACAAACACCTCAATGTGTTCGCCATGCAGCACGACTGCTCTGTGGATGTATGTGCAATAAGAAGCATTTCTGTGTGTGTGTGTGTGTGTGTGCGTGTGTGTGTGCGTGCGTGCGTGCGTGCGTGCGTGTGTGTGTGTGTGTGTGTGTGTGTGTGTGTGTGTGTGTGTGTGTGTGTGTGTGTGTGTGTGTGTGTGTGTGTGTGCACGTCCCAGGTCCAGTTTGAACACGGCAGGCTAGAAGTATCTTTGGTATCGACGGCTGTGTCACAGTCCACTCTATTCTGTGAGGTAGCCACACACACAATTGTTTCCATCACTAACGCTCTGGGTCTGAGCTTCGAATATCTGCACTGAAAGCTACAGTTTTTCCCTCTGGACTCTAGAGGACGTCTTTAAAGTGACACGTCCACCAGGGAATCTGTTATAGTGCACGGCAGAACCCAAACTGTGGAAGAAAGTCAGTAAAATGCTTCCTTCCAGTCCGAAGATGGCGGGCCTCTGATGTTCCTGCGTCACCCTTCCTCCTCCTGTCTGCGCCTCCTCTCTAATATGATTATCTCCCGCTAGAAGATGCTACACAACAAGTGGCTTTGCCCACAAAGATAAAATTAAAAAAGACACAAAGTAATGTGGTGGTTCTCATGGTAACCAAAAAACATCCATCAGCAGAGGAATGCAGTCAAAGGGCTTCAGAGATCAGGTCCTTCCATCACATAAATTCACAAATATGCACAGTTTGTCATTTGTGGTAATCCTTCTCCGCCTGTGCATAGGATCAGTCTGTTGATTCTTCTTTTTTTTCATCTTTAAGTTTTTTTCATTTTGTCAACAAGGTGCTTCTTTACATATTCAGCACAACATAGCACAATAGTCACAAGAGAGAAACCATGTGACTATGGTACTATTATTACCCGCATCAATAGTTAAGGAAAGGAGAAAGAAAAGACACAACAGGGGGAGTAGCAAGAGAGTAGATAAATAGAGAATAGATAGAGAGACAGAGAGAGAAAGAGAGATGAAATTAAATACTATTTACATTCATTTTCATTGTGTTTCATGTCGATCACATCAATGTGTTTCTGAGGTATGGAATAGGCAGCGTGCCCGAGTGGTGCTCGCAGTTTGACGGTTGTAACATCACAGGCCTGACACGGGCGGCCTGCACCTGTTCTCTGATTATCATAAAGAGGCAAACATCATTGGCACTCAGAATCCTATATTGTGACATTTGACCTCTGCGTTTGGCCACTAGAACAGAGCAGACCACCCCCTCACTCCCTACCTTTGGACATAATAATTGTTGTTAAACGCTGGGAGTATCATCCCTGTTTGATTGTTCTCCTTTTGTAACCTGAAAATAACCTCTCACATGGCCACACAGCAAGTCGCCTTACGAGTCTTAAGAAACAAACATTCAAATGTGTATCAAAGGGTTTGTGGGTAATCATTTTGTCTCAGTTTGTTGGGTGATTGCAGGGCTACACTTCTGCTTGTCTTTATCCTAAGAGAAATCTACGCTGCATGCTACTCTGTTGCTGGATGTTCAGATGTGGGTTGAATGGACAGCAGGGGGCACTGTTACACTGAGGTGCAGCAGGTTGAATCACTGCAGAGGAATTAGACCCCAGCAGCGACACAGCATGTGAACATTACGCACATCCACACGCACGCCTGCAGGGATGCAGAGGTGGTGTGTGGTTAGCGGGTCAAAGGACCTGTCGAGAGCATTTCACAGACACTTGACACACAAACGCACCTCTCAATCAGCCTCAGTGTCTGCTACTGAAATGAGGAGTGGTTCATCACTGCCCAGCAGACACCTCTGTCTGATTTCTGCCTGATTTGTAAAGATCAACGTGTGTCTGCTCAATGTTCCCTCTCTTAAAGCTATCTGTCATGAGTGATTATTTGGTATGTTTACATCTTGACAATCAGCAGAGTTTTCTAAATCAGGCTTTAGCTAGGCTACACGGTGGTTTTAGTGTATGGATTATCTTTGGTGTTGAAGTGGAGAGTTTACGGAGAGCCACATGTGGTTGACTCTTTTAAAGCTACTGGATCTTTGGTTTGTAGAGCCACAATAAAAAAAAATGCATGTTAACCCCTCAGAGTAACATTCTGATTAAAAAGAAAACACTTAGAAAGGTTCTGATTCATCGGCACAAGTCATCAGCACTGTGAGCAGATGAATCAGATGAGTGGTCTGAAGCTACACACCCTGTAGCTCTGCAGGATTACAGTGCTTAAAAACATCCCCCCCTCCATCCTCCATGCATCTGTCCAACCACACGTCCCGATACAG
The DNA here is from genome assembly GCF_000735185.1 of Notothenia coriiceps. Taxonomy (NCBI): domain Eukaryota; kingdom Metazoa; phylum Chordata; class Actinopteri; order Perciformes; family Nototheniidae; genus Notothenia; species Notothenia coriiceps. The sequence goes on from NW_011369945.1 coordinate 5,065,925, forward strand.
TCAGGCCTTGGAGAAAGTCCCCGCAGAGGAGGTGCCGGGTTGGATCGGTGAGGAGTTGTTGTTGTTTCCGTGAGGAGTGTGAACGTGGCCGCGCACCCCGTGACCGAGCTCCTCCGAGTCCCAGCGGTCCGTGGAGCGGCGGCGGGCATTCATGAAGAAGTTGGAGACGGTGGTGAGCTCCAGGCCGAGCTGCTGTGAGATGGTGATCTGCATCTCTTTGGAGGGGCGGCGGTTCTCTCTGAAGATAGCTACCAAGGTGCGACGCTGCAGGTCTGTGAAGACCAGTCGCTGCTTCTTTGGCACCTGGTTGCGCTCTCGTCCTCGGTCCTCCTCCTTACGTTTACATGCTGGAGAGAGGAAGGGGTGGAGAGAACACATGAAAGACTTTTAGTATTAAAAAGAGTCTATGGTCCTTTAATGTTATACAAAGTTCAGATTTGAATGCAACATATTTCAAAAATGTGCAACAAGATTGGGATTCATGAGACAAGAAGTGAGGACATAAAGGGAAATGCCAAATGGTTTAAGACAGACAAATAAAATGGCCTATGGAAAAAGTAGATGGTGAAAAAGGGTTATAAATGGTAAAAATGCAATTGTTTTGTGCATGCATGTTTCAGTGGGGCCTGTGTGTTGTAATGTGATATTTGAATGTGTTGTCTCCAAAATGTACTCGTGAATATGGTCGGCCTACAGGTAGACAGTATCACATTTTGAGTTAATAACATTGCCCCCTCCCTAAATGACATGCGGGATGATACAAAGTCAGAAAGTATACGGATGAGAAAGTGAGTAGTCCGTGCCGTGGTCAGTAAAACTAAATAAAAAATTCTCTCAGACTTTCAGATTCTCCAAGTAAAAAAGGAGACATCTGCTGCGAGTACCAGATCTCCCCTTGGGATCTTTTAATGGCCATTACCCTGACTTATGTAAGTTCCAGCCTTAAAAATTGTGTATATATTATATTTTTCTTATTTTCCAAAGTACTCTAAACGTTTTCACATCGATTTCTAACCTTCTATGCTTCCTTTGTTTTCCATTTATTTCATACTTTTATGACAATCAACTTGAGAAGATCTGGAACTTGCTTGAAAGCTCACAGTATCCTTGTGTTTTAGTCAAATGTAATTATAATTTCTTCTTTCTGAAACTCTTAATGTTGGTGTGTTCAAAAGTTAAGATACAATCGTCGATCATCTTATTTAGGCTATAAACAGAGATTGTTGATACAAATCCTAGACTTCTTTCCAAAAGCTATCGACACTCATGTCCAACTATTCTTTAATATATTTCTGAAACATTACTTTGCTAAACCTTGTCTCTATAATGTGTTTAGAATAAGATAATTATCTAAAAATGGTGTATAATTACAATAGCACTTTTCCAGCCATTGCAGGGTTTTCAGGCAAATGTATTTTACAGTCCCTTGCAAATGATAATGATAAATCTTTTTCTTTATGCGTAAATAAACATAAGAAGGACCAATGGTTTAACGACCCCTGCTTACATCTGCAGTATAGCTAAAACGTGAGAATAACAACAAAAAAACATCAATGCGAATAATTGTTTATCGGGATGGATTCCCTGTTTCAAGCAAGTTTCAAATCACTACAAGTTGATTATCAAAGTGCAGTGAAATGACGTGAAACCAGTGGCCGCCGGGAGGATAGGAAATCAATCTAAAAACTCACAGAAGCTTTGAAAACGGTCGTCAGTAATGCAAAGTGGGCTGAGCAGTGACTTCGTTGATAATGGGCTAAAACATGCATACAAAAACACTAGGATTGACCTTTAAAGTTAATTTGCTTCATGTTGGTTGATGACGAGTTAGTCTTCTGTGGGAACATGATCATTACTGTATTCTCCTGGTCTAATTGTACAGTTCGGATAACCCACCTGTCAAATCTGACCGATGTACTTTCATCAATCATAAATATTGTGTTTTCAATTTGAACATGTCTAACTGCTAGTCACCACTTTAATTACATTTTGAGAATTGTTAAGACAACTTTGTAAAATCTATTGTGTTCCTGGTTCAAAATTGACCACCATAGGAAATTAATGGGATTATGTTCATCCATCAAATAGCTACACACCCACAAATCGTCAAATCTTAATGTCTATTCATTGTATTTTCCACTATTCATGTAGACATTGTTTACTGTTTAAAATGGTGATAAACAAAATGTGGTGATGATTCATGTTTTTTTTTGTTAATGTTAGGAATTCTGAACTGGAACACCAATAAGGAGGGAAGAAACGATCACGACAGGAGGGTTAATAAAAAGAAAAAAGATTATGGAGGACAAATAGTTTTCATTGTGTGTGATGTTGAAACTGGAGGAGCGGGATGTGAAATGCTGACAAAGAAGCGGTGCTCCGTGCCTGCTGTAGCTGTGGAGACTGAAGGGAGTCTGTTCTGTTCTGCTGCCCTAAAAAGCTGCAATGATCGATTTTCCGCGGTTTTCTCCTGAACACGTGGTCCAGTAATCAGGGCTCCCTTCCCCACCCGATCGATCCCCATCGATCCGCGAGACCGAGGTGTGTGTGTGCGTGTGTGTGGTGCGTGCACTGCCTCGCATTGGGGAGTATACCCGGGAGCGCGCTTAGTGACAGACAGATGGAGAATAAATTGTTTATCTGTGGAAGAACAAAGGAGATGTGGCAGAAAAAGGGTGGCAGTCATCCAGTGTGAGAGCTGAGGACAAAGGAATGTCTCCCATCATAATACGTCATTATTATTATTTTATACATAGTGTGAGGCGTGCATGAGATGTGGTGTGCATGGTGTAAGTGAAGCAAATAAACAAAAATTAGGATGATCCCTTCTAGTTTTGTGCAAATAGGAGAGGATGGGGAGAAAAGAAGAGAGGGTGAGGGGGATGAAAGGAGGGAGAGCGGGCTGCAGTGTGGAGGTGTAGTATGCAAATGATTGATGACTTTACAGCAGGTTTAGACAACAGCAGTAAACTGATTTGACTGTGGGGTGGGGGGGAGATCAATATGAATGTGCACATGTGTATGCATGGCTGTGTGTGAGCGTGCATGTGTTTGAATTGCCATTGTTCTTGCTTTTACTGCAAGCAAAGCATAATTAAGATATTTCCCTGAGCAGAGGAGGTTATATGTTTGTCCCTGCACCACAGAACCCTCCTGGACTTCTTCAACTGTTTCCCTCTTGTTGTTTTTTCTCAATTGTTTTAATTTGCCCTCAGATTGATAGCCCCCATATTGATTGATCCTCACTTCAGAACCATTTCACGGAACGTTTATTCAATTGGTTCAGGCCCAGCCATGCCAGAATCTCCTCGCGGCTCTCTAAGTGCTGTCTCAAACCAAACTCAATACTCCCTAATGTAATGACTGAATGCTAGTGCTAATATAGTGATAATTTAATATGTAATGCCTGTTTTCGAACAACTTCTGCTACCGCCCATTTTACAATGTCAACACCACTCTGGTTCTCCTCCATCAGCTCCTCTCTGCAGCTCCGAGGCCTGCAGAGCAAACAAGTGGAGCCGAGGAGTTAGCACCAGGCCTGCTCATCAATGCATATTTCAGATAATCAATAGATCCATCTCAAATGAGACCCCTGAACATCCTTTCCCAAGCAATGAATAGGACCACAGGGAAAGTAGAGAGGGAGCTGCTCATTAAAACAGCCTCTCTTGAGACCAGAACCTCAGTGTTAGGCTATCTTCAGTTGCCTCTTTACCAAATGGGCTTTTCTGAAGAGACAAGGCTCAGCAGTCTCAAGTGGCACTTGCTTGTATCGTCTATTTCATTTGTCCTGGTGTCAATGATGCTATAAGGTCATTTGCTTAATGCCAAACTCTTCCTGATCTCAATATCAAAATGCTGGATGTGCAGCATGTTAAGCTGTCCTCGTGCCTCCTTTACAGTAAGAGCTGCTTTCACTTAAGTGGTTGCTGTTTGCCATAAGACTGCACTTATACATGAAGATGGGAAGAGCAGTTTGGATGATGGTTGACTTTTGTTTGTTATATTGCAGGATGTGACAGCCATGAAGCTACAGTACTAAGAGGGAGCTGGCTGACAAAAACGACTGTATTGGACAACAATCTGTGATATTCAGCCAATGTCTTTAAACTTTCCCTTCTTGATAAGAGTGGCAGATGTGTTTTCCATCAAATAAATACCACTTCCCATTTAAAACTCTGGAAATGTCATAGTTCTCCTTCACACACAGTATTTGAATCGGCAAAAGACACAAACTTTCTCCCATACATCACTGAAAATCTATTTAACTTTAGGTGGACAGGAGGCTTTAAAAGTCAAGACCACAATGGAATAAATTGCATTTTGACCGCAATTGGCTCCGGTGAACACAGACAAACCTGTGTTAAACGCTGTGCATGCATCATTCTGCACAGTGACGCTCAAACAGCCAAGATCATGCATCCAGGCTAACAATAGCATTTGGACTAAAGACACTCTGCCTAAAATGTTAAATATGTAGGAGTGACATGATATTCTCAGATGACAGCTTTGTTGTTGCAAGCCAATAAGTGAATGTGAGTCATATTTAAAAGGCCATATATTCATCTATTTATCCAAATCCTGTGCTGTGATGAGATGAAAAATGCATGTTTGTGACTAAGTTTAACAGTGTGTGTGTGTGTGTGTGTGTGTGTGTGTGTGTGTGTGTGTGTGTGTGTGTGTGTGTGTGTGTGCGTGCGTGCGTGCGTGCGTGCGTGTGTGTGGTGGTACTAAGTTTAACAGTGTGTGTGTGTGTGTGTGTGTGTGTGTGTGTGTGTGTGTGTGTGTGTGTGTGTGTGTGTGTGTGTGTGTGTGTGTGTGTGTGTGTGTGTGTGTTTGTGTTTGTGTTTGTGTGTGTGTACATGGGGCATGAGAGGGCAGACGGTGAACTAACCGCACCGTGCTGCTGCTACTCGGCGCCTGGACGGACGGATGAGACCGGGCTTTGTGTCCGGAGAGACGGGCCCTCTCCCGCCCTGGACGGACTACTGCAAGCGAGAAACAGTTTGGCGTCAATCACTCTCTGTCACACCTCTCAGATGTACGCTTATTGATTCTATTGATCATATTATAGGCCTATTCATTGCTGGGAAAAGGAAAACGCCATTAACCCCACCCGCATTAACACAGAGCAGTGGTGAAACAAAACCAAACCGTCTTTAAAAAAAAGACTACCAATTGATTAGGATTGGATTATTTGAAAGCTTTCGTTTATTTGTCAATGTAAAGCCTGTGTTGTCCTGTTGAGACGAGTGATCGGCAGCTTTAAAGCCCAGCTATCGGCTTTTAGTCTATAAACCGTGTTTAATGCCTCTCCTCTTCCCCTACAACTAAACGGTCACTTTATTTACTCCAAAAGAGCTCAGAATAAATGGGCCAATTGAATAAAGAGAGCACAGCTTTAAACATTTGCTGCTTAATACAAAACGAGTTCTCGGTGCCACGAAACTAAAAACGAACTCCCGAGAAGGAAGAGAAAATAAATATCTTCAGCATTCCGAAAAACGTAGACACCTTTATTATTATTATTATTATTATTATCTTAGAAACGTATGATATTTCCAAAAAAAGACATAAAAAGAAGGCAAATAACAGTTTGACCGATTCAAATTCAATTGTTTTTTGAGGGGAGAATGTGTTTGATTGAAGCCTCAAACACGCTTTGAATTGCCCGGATGTAGTTTATTTTCCCTTTTATTATCGCAAGCGTTTCAACAGTTCATTTTTTTATTTGACAAGAAGGAGTGCTTTGCTCTAAAATATTAAAATGTGTGGGGCCTGCTATATCGATATATTGATTTAAATTATGATTAATAGTGTAATATTGTAGAGTATAAAGCTAACACTTTTTGAGATACAGGTTATCAGTTAGCTGGAAATGTATTGAGAATTCACTTAATATAAGAAAGCCTGTCCTGCCGGGCAAATCAAAACAATTAATACAACAACAATTAGCTAAATGGGAATTTAAGTAACTGATCAAGTTTTGCTAAAATAATTCTCTGCTCGGATTTAACCCTCATTATAAACACTCATCCACACACTTTTCCTCTCACTCTCTCTCCCTCTTTCTTTCTCAAACACACACACACACACACACACACACACACACACACACACACACACACACACACACACACACACACACACAGAGTTGCGTAATCCAAAAAACAGTATTCTCTCCCTGTTGACATATGTGTGTTAAAATGTATCAGAAGAAAATAATGCAAGAGCTACTCAAAAAAAGGTGGAGGGTTGTTTTTATATATTTGTGTCACCTAGTCTCATTATAGACGACCTCTATCAAAGTTTGTGCTGATCTGCATCATGCCAAACAAATGTGTTATACTTTGAATAATGACAACAAACATTATATTCTATTCTTCTATTCTAGTTTGATGCGGTCGAAATAATGGGAGGATAGGTCATAATAACCACAAACATCTAATCTCATCAGTTCATCAGGTAATTCAAAAAATGTGGCTTTGGATTGGTGTTGTATAAAGTTTTTGAGACTGTGTTAATAATATTGCAGAGTCTTCCTAAGTCTGGACACATTCATTATCATTCATACTGAGTGTCAAAATATTTCACTCACTTCAGTGTTCCAAAATGAGTCCTGTCTCTGACAGAGAGAGATGACCAGAGAGCAGAAATGAAATAAGGGTGAAAGTCAAAGGATCTGCTTTGCTGATGCTGGTACAGAGCCAGAATAGAGAGAAGGGGGAGGAAGGCAGGGAGGGAGAGAGAGAGCCGAAGAGAGCAGAGGAGAGGAAATCAATACCGATTCAGAGTGAGTCAGATAAGCCTGAACAATGTATAGTGCAGACACACTCTATAACCCAGTCACACACACATATGTGGAAGCACTCACACAGAAACACACGCTCACAGACGCACACGCCGGGTGAAATGTGCTTGCATGCCTCCATAAAGGCGCATTACAAACCCCATAAAGCATTGCAACCTTTAAAATCATAATGACATAACAACCTTGGATTGCTTTGAGGATTCGCTGACATGAGCAGAAAGCACTCATTACTACGACTCGATAGGCAACTGGACGCTCTGTTGCTCTTTGTCTACTGTAAGAGGCTCTTAAGCTCTGATCTTTTATGTTTGTGGTCAAACACCAGCCTTCCTGATTTCACTGCAAATATTGCAGTTCTTTTGTTATAAATGCTCAGAGAGACTTCCTTTTCCAGCCTCATAAATATGTGATTTTTTAGCACTAGGAGTCCACACCATCCTTGGTGCCAGATCTGAGCTGTTGATATTCCACACAGGATGTTTTGGGATGTAAACAGTGTTCTTGAAAACCACTAACACACTCCCTGCCGTGGTGTTTAGGTGTGTGGTCCTTAGCTGTTAACCACAGATTTGACTTTGCTTACCTAGAAGATGCTGTTTCAAGCGCTTACACCACCGCTCTCTGCCTCTCTCTTTCTTCCCCTCTCCCTTCCGTCTCCCTTATACTTATCAATTATTAAGGTCGGTATTGATCCTTTCACTACCCTGCCTCTATCTGGCTGTTCACACAAAGCCAAAACCTGCCTGCCCTCTCTCAATCAATGGCATCTCCAGGCTCTTTTTCCATATGTCAGTTTTGCTTTTCTCGCTTTTGCACTTAACCTGGGCCGAATGAAGTTTTGTACATCCCAAATTAGTCCATTCAAACTCTTCAGAAAATATGAGAAACAGCAGACTGCTATACATCTTTCATGCCACAGGCAAGTTTGATGGGCATGAAAAGATGGGCGGGCAGGGAGAGTGGAACATGGCTGTGTGCATTGTTTGACTTTATGAAACAGCTCTCGTTCATCCTCCAGTCCAGTCATGATTTTTTGTTTTGTTCTGTGGCGCTGATCTGCTGAAGCCAAACAACCTGCCTGCCTGTTGCCAAGTTAACCAGGGGAAGGTAAGCGATATTATTGTCATAAGCTGCAGAGAGGGAGAGACAGAGAAAGAAAAACAGAGAGGGAGAGCACCAGGGAGTGGGAGAGAAGGGGGTTGGGAAGGGGAAACGGCCTTATTGATCTCCTATGTGCAAAGCCAGGCAAACACTGAAAGGACAGAACTACACTATTAATGACACTCACAGCCTCAGCCACTAATCCTCAGCTATTTATCTACCCATCTTTCTATCTATCTATCCATCTACAGTGTGTATTCATCCATCCATCCATCTATCTATCTACGTATCTATCTATCTATCTATCTATCTATCTATCTATCTATCTATCTATCTATCTATCTATCTATCTATCTATCTATCTATCTATCTATCTATCTATCTATCTATCTATCTATCTATCTATCTATCTATCTATCTATCAACCATCTTCTGTTATCAGAAAATATCCAGTGGGGTTTTTGGTTCATCAGTGTCAAAAAAAACAACAACTCATCTAATTCAACATTTTAAAACTATTCAACATTAAAAACGACAAGACGGTGTATACTTTTTATAGGTGCTCGATTATCTCTAATGTATTGATTCTGATAATCATAGTCACATCCGGTGCCATACAAACGCAAAATGTGGCAGAATTACTATTAATGTTTTGCCTGTTTTTTCTGTCCTAAAAACTCCAGATGCTCCATAGGTTCTTATCTTTAGGCCTACTGGTCCCTGCTGTTAGCAATCCACATCTCAGCTGCAATCAATATTTCATCAGAACATTTTGAATATATGGTTATTTTGAAATATATCTTGGGGTCACATGTAGGCAGTGTTGGAGATACATTTCTGATGTAAGATTTTTTATGTCTGTACGTGTTCTGGTAAGGGCAAAGTATAATGAGTGTTTTACATTTTTCTTTTTATATCCATTGAAATCATGTTGAAGTTCCTTCTCATCTGACTCCTCTGCTTTTCTCACACCAGCCATCATACCTGTCTATGATCTACATTTAGAGCTTTTACTACAGCGTGCTAAAGCCGGAGAGACCGTGTGGTTATTGCGACTTTCAGCTCTGATACGAGTATTGATCCTTATGCCACATTTAAAAGGGAGAGTGGGAACTGGCGTATTGATCAGGCAGCCTGGGGTCACCCCGCTTCTCCCGCGCAACTAGTTGTCCCAGTAACCCCAGCACCACCACTGCTGTGTGTTTATAGACGGGCAGAGAGAGAGAGGGGGAAATGCGTCGGGGGAGGGCAACTATTTCGAGGTTTATTGTGAATCAATGGCGATTTGCTGTGTGCCAATCAAAAATATAGACCTGCAAATGTGGTCTACAACAGCCTGCTTAAACGAAATACCCCCGCCCAAAACACTCATTTAAAACTGTTTTAAAGAGCTGTGATTTCTATATAATAAGAAAACTATAGGCTATATTTGCTTATGATTTTAGCGTAAAGACAGTGTTGATCTTAAACCGCTGTGACTCTGCGCGCTTTGTTTTAGCCGGGTGAACTGTCCATAGTGCTGAATGTTTTAGGCCAGTGCAAGTTCGTTCAGTGTGTATGTTAATAGTTTTTTTAAATTGAGGTGGAAGGTGACTGGGCTGTTTCTTCAGAATAATATGTTTTCATGTGAAATAATAATACTGAAAGCAGAGTGTCTTACCGGCCAGCCGGAGAGCAGACATCCTTTGAAACTCGGGCTCCTGCAGCCACTTCCACATCCTCCTGAAGGTCTCCCGGCCTGACTTGAGCTTGCCCCAGGGTTTGGGGTTCCTCAGCAGGTCTGAGAGGGTTCCCTGCGACCGGCTCAAGATCCTCTGCGCGAATATGGCCTGCGGGATGGAGTATCGCTTTAACTCAGCCGTTATCCGCTGAGCCACTTCCTTCGTGTTAATTTCCTCCCCCTGCATGCCGGATCCTGATACTCCCTGCCCGGCTCCATGGCCGTGCATCTCCCGGTCCCCAAGCATCACCGCGCCATTCGCCTGGGAGTGCAGGTGACTGTGCGGGTGGTGGTGCATGCCGTTGAGGTTGGAAATCATACCGTGGCCGTGGCCCCCTAAACTCCTCGCCAGGTGCTCCTGGTCACTCCGGGACAGCATGGACGCGTGGGACTCAAACCCGGACACCGGAGAGAGCATCTTTGTTTCATTGGAGAGGTGCGCGCTCGGCCCGTAGGCTGACAGAGGCTGCTGGGAGTTGTGCAAAGAGCCCAGCCCGCTGGACAGAGGGGAGAGCGAGCCGTGACCCATGCCGGACACGGACATCTCTTTGGGGTAGTGGCTGTAAAGATTTCCCATGGAGGCGAGCCCCCGGTGGTCGTCCCGCATCAGCGTGAAACTTCCGCTTACGTTCCCGGCAGAGAGTCGCTGATGAGCGGCAGCGTGGTGGTGCGAGTGCGTGGGGTGAAACTTATCCGAGACGGTGGATATGGAAGGTAGATGCTGCAGGGGGGTGAGGGTGGTGTACGTGTTACTGAAGCTCATCCCGGTCTCGCACATGCTGATGGACGGGTGCAGGTGTCCGGACAGCGATGATGGGTCTGTCCGGTAGTCCCCGCCGGAGCCCTCCAGGAGCGAGGCCATGCCGGACACCATGGCTGACCGCGAGCCGGGACCGTGGGCGACCAGGTTCCGGGGATTGGAGCTCGGGGACGGCGACGGCCGAGCGTGCGGTGAGCTCATGAGGTCTCCCGCCTGGGAGTGCGATGAGAGGCTGTGGAGGTTCTCCATGGTGAGCTCCATATCTGAAAGGATATGTCCCACCCTCCCCACCCTCTCCCCCTGTCTCTCGCTCCTGCCTCTGACGCTCTCTCTTAGCCCTTAGCCCTCCTGGAGCGATAAACTGAGTAAACCGTTTGAACGCCAATCCATCGATGAAGACTGTACGATCAATCCAGCGCGGTGCAGATAAATTCTGGTATTCAGAAGAAGCTGCAGAACCGAGTCTCTCCGTGGTGCTCTATGCCTTCATGTGGGGCTCTCTCGGGTTGTATCTCATCTCTGGTCCAACAGCGCGGCCACTATGAGAGGCTGAGCTGCGCGTCAGGGAGCGCGCCTCTGTAGATTTAAAATATGGGGCGGGTAGGAGTTTCCTTATAGTATTCTGGGATAAAACTAACTGGGATTAAAAAGCATCCAGTGAAATCAGAATGCCTCACACTGGTTATCCACACGTTCACATGATAGCGCTATAATTAAATATGTAGAAGTTTAAGTATTATAAATAGTGCATCTGTGTGTGGGCGTGTGCACGCACATAGCCTTCCTGTTCACACACTGATTGATTTTAAATCTAAATTGGGAAATTATTGTTGTCCCAGCAGCATTGTTGTCTAACATAACAAGTGAGCTAAACATATAAAATATAGAATAAGATACAAATGTTGTAAAAAAAAAAAAAAAGGTTAACAACAAATTAATGACACTAGAAAATTCGTCACTAAAGTATCTAAATAATACACAATATAAAGAAGAATACTGAATAAATATTGAATACCCTGCAATATACAGTTTCACTAGGCAACATAAATATTTAGAAGTATAGGGTACAGAAACATTTTGACAGTGGATTATATCAATTGTACAAAGTGACATGCAGAAAGACGATGGCAAGATGTGACATAATTGTATAAAATACAGTCAGGCCTATCAGTTTCCGGATACAGGAGTTCTTTACAGATAAACTTTGTTTTCCCACGGACTGTATGGTTTTGCATTTATGCGCTTAGTGATAAACCTGATCGAAGTATTGATTGACAGAGATTAATGACGTGGCGCAGGCCGGTGGGGGAGGGTGGGGGGTGAAGGAGGTCACAAAGTGAGTTAGGATCCCAGCGCTGCAGACCAATGACAGGATAGCCCTTTGGTTTGTGCAAAGTTCACCAAGTCCAGAGACCAACTTCAGACGTTGTCTGCTTACAACAATAACCTCCATAATAAATAATATTATGGTAATCATATTTGTCCTTTGACACATTAAAAATAGCCTGAACCCAAAGGAAATTGAACTTTAGCTTAATAAGAAAAAAAGCTCAGGTTTAGAATATATGATTTATAACAATAAAGGGGCTACTTTAACATTGGCCTTAATAAAGAAGCAAATAAAAAGCCAATATCCCCTTGACTTGAGAGGCAGATGGGTCACTTGTGATTTTATGTTAAATCAATATGCTTCTTTAAAATATGGTAGTGGAATGTAACCAAAATGTAGGCCTAAATAACTTTTTAACAATGCTATTTAATAATAATAGAATCTGAGGTTATATATATTTTTTAATGTCATGGTGTATTGTTTAATACACAATTAATTGTATTTATTTTGCAGACAGTCGGATCTTCAGTGTGTTAGGTCTCTCTGCTCACTAAAATAAATGAATGAACCCTCGTTCGTGTGTGTGTGTGTGTGTGTGTGTGTGTGTGTGTGTGTGTGTGTGTGTGTTTGCTTCTTTTTAAGCATTTCATGTTTTATTGTTCCTAATAATAAAAAATAAAAAAATCCTTTATACATGTATATATTTTTTCCATATTGCATATATTCACAGAAAGACAATGTTAGTGTTCAGGTATGTGAGCTTACAAAATAATGTTAAATAAAGCATTTATTGTAGTTGTTTTACAACTTATAGCCAATGTTTAAGAATGAATGTATTGCTTGAACAAGTTTATTAAAATAATTTTGGCTTGGTTAACTACATTCTAAAATGTGTTTCTTAAAAAAATAAACATTGGTCTAAATTTCAAATATATATTTTAGAAAGGTTAAGGATTAAGGCTCATATATTTTTAAGAATTAAATAACAGCGTAAACGCACTCACGCACTCGGACGCACACACACTTTGGTGAGCAAACGTGTTCAGGCTTCTTTTCCTGCAACCAAAAATAAACGTTAAATGATTTTTTTTAGCCGAAGCTTCTAAATTCACCTTTTCTAATTGTTATTGCCATATCTTCGGGAAATATGGCCTAGAAGAGTACGGGTTCACAAATAATTCCAACAAGAAAAGTGTTTCAATGAATCCGGAAACGTCCACCCACATTAACTGTTATTGCTGGATATCATAAAGCTCCGTGTGGTTAAGCTGTTTCCCCTAAAGTTCAGAAATGGATCGCCTCATTCGATAAATTGATCATCGATCACTTCCATCTCGCTCGGCGTTGTTTCCTAAACACAGCTAGGCATTTGTGTGAGATCCTTTCAGCGATGAGGCGTTGACCTGTAGCACATGAATGACTGGTATCAGGAATATGTTGGCAAAAAATAAATGTCAGCTGTGTTGTTTTATTATCTTATTGAGCAAAACGTGTGCTTCCTCCTCCTTTCAATACGGTTAATAATGACGTCCGTGTGGGCCTGTAATTTACCTTCGTGCAGGCGAGAGGTTATTTCGATGAGGACAAAGAAAACTAAATATTCCTCTTATTTGTTCATCAAAACACTTTTTTATTTGTCACCTGTATTTGTAACATCAATATGAGTGTGTTATTTTGGTTTAGCACCGAGCTGAACATCTTCCATCGTAGCTATAGGCCTATCATTGTTTTCTCAGGATGAGAATAGCTCATGTGTAAATGTGAAAAGTAAGATTTGACTTTTGAGGAGCATTACATAATTCAATATAAGAGTTAAAATCCTAATTTATTAATTTACTTTGGTTTAAAAAGGTCAACATATTGGTTGGGTGACAAGAAATGTTTTGTGTGCATCTTCCCTATAATTCACTATTCACCAAGTTAGGGATTTCTAACGTAATTATAGTTTTTTTTTTTACCCTGACAGCAACATTTACCACGTGTTTATTTTATAGAGACAAATTAGCTTTGGAAAAAACATTTTAAAAAACCCAATTCTTGGTCGTCAAAATATGCTGTTCGGCACTGAATGCATCGTAGCACATTGCAGTTTATTTATGTGCAAATACAGTAAATTACAAAACGACTCCTCTTCTGCTCACATAACATAATGGCATTGATTACATGTTTTGCAAAAGACTAACAAAATATATCGAATTTGCTGTAAGGTGACAAAGATACATCTAAAAGGGGATATTGATCCAAAAAAGTAACCTATATAAACATAGGCTGGAAAGAAGAAAGTCCTGGACCTTCCATAGACACAATCTGCACACTGATGAAAGAGCTTTGAATAGTAAATCTGAAAAATAGTTAGTAAAAATTACATATTCAAATATCTATACCTTTGGCCATGTCAACAATATTTGGTATTTTTCTCTGTAGATCTGAATCATCTGTTGTGGAAAATCAGAGTGATGTCTGTTACATTTTTTTTAATTTAAGTTAAAAAAGACATCTTAAATATTGCATACATTTCTTGCAGGCAATGTGAGATTATTTTCATGTATATGGGTAATAATCTGAAGTTTAAAAGCATAACAGCATGTGGGACGTGTTTCAATAAGAGGTACTCACCGTAGGCTTGCAAAGCAATGAGTGCATCATTTAAAAAATACAATAAATTATTCGTGTTTTTTCTTCAAAGTGTTTTGTAAATAATAAAATAACAGATTTATGAAGCAGAATTGGACTGTTGTGGTAGACCTTTATATTTCTGTATTCTGAGTATTTCCCCCATCCAGGAGTGAGAGACCCTGAAACCCTCAGTAGGAGTTAAATCATTTTGTGAGGAAAAGTAGTGTGTGCCTACAAAGTGAGAAACTACTCGATCTATTGCCTTTTTTTCAGGATAAGAAATTACAAGTCAGCATTATTAATTCAATAGGTCAGAGATAAAAGGAAAATCAACAATTTCATAAACGAAATAAGCAGTGTCAAAAGTGTCTGCATTATAAAGGAATCAAGATGCACATACAAAATGTGTGCTATTATAATAACTACTTATTGAATAATTATTAAGTTACAGGTTTTTTACCAATACAAAAGCAGTTTGATCTTACATGTTATTGTGGCGTCAACCACTGAAAACATTTGATAGATTAAAACAATTCATAAACTTAAACCCCTCGCTCAATTGGCACTTAAATACCAAATGAGAATATTCTTGTCATTGATTGCAACTCTATTACAGCTTGGGAGTATTTCCCAAGAATCACTTTGAGGAACTAAGATCTACAGACCATATTTATACCAGCATTTTTAACACACAGTGATTTTGACATTCATGAATCATATCTCTTTATCAACCAAAAATGCACAGGAGTACAACTTCTGCAGCATCCATATCCTCTCAGGCACCGGTTGCTAAGTAACAGAAGGAGAGATGTATTGAGATGGAATAGTCAATCAATTCTCCTGCGAGGTGTGTGTGTGTGTGTGTGTGTGTGTGTGTGTGTGTGTGTGTGTGTGTGTGTGTGTGCATGCGTGCGTGCATGCGTGTGTGTGTGTGTGTACGTGTGCGTGTGTGTGTGTGTGTGTGTGTGTGTGTGTGTGTGTGTGTGTGTGTGTGTGTGTGTGTGTGTTTATACAGCCATACTGTTTCTGCAGTTGGAATTATGATTCTAACGTACATTACATTTTAGCTGGCGCTTTTATCCAAAGCAACTTACAAAAAGTAACCATGAAGATACAAATTCAACTCTGCAAGAACCCTAAATTAGCTTTTAATAAACCAAATGACTGTAAGTGCTACTGCTTTGGCCAAAGATTTCTATCTAAAAGATGGTAAACAACATTGATAATTATTTGTTTGTAGCTTCAGAAATTCATTCTCGGAGAGTCGATTAGCTTATATGATCTAAATGGATCGGATAACAAATTCCACAACATTTTCCCACACTTATCATTTTAACTGCTTGATATTGAGAGAAACATCATCTACAACCATTTTATATCCAAAGGTCAAAGGTCACCTGGCTTCTCCAGGGATTATCTGCTTGTCATCGCATCACTCAGTGCAGTTTGAGGCTAATATAAGGGGGAGACTCTTATCTACACCGTACAGAGGCAAAGCAAAAGATTTTTAGTCAGCTCCACCACTAAAAGATCGTATACCCAAAAGGGATGCATTGGACATCATTTGCCTGCCTGATCGAAGAAAAAAAACAAAGACCAACAAAAACATGTATGACCTCTGGAGTTGGCTGTACAGACTCTCCGTGCTAACATGTTGATAATTTGTTGATTTTACCTGGGAAAATTCAAGATTTAAATTTGAGAACTTTAAAATATGTTCTGCTTAGAACAGACAGAAAAGGGTTATTCCTGTCGGTGTAAATCTTCTCATTATCGTTGTACAGCTTGTAATGCCCTACGAGACAAATGAGTTATTTAGGGGTAAAATAAAAGTAGTGAGAACCAAAGTGAGTCCGATTTATGCCCGGAAAGGTTTGAGTTGATAGTGCAAATAGCAAATCCAGACAAATCTATAAAACAGCCTGCCATCGGCTCTGCCTTCTAACTTCTCCTTGAAAATATGAGATATCTTTACTGCAAGCTTCAATGTTTGCCAACCAAGCTTTAAATGCTTAAATTGTCACAAAAAGAACCCTAAAAACCAAAAAAAAAGTATAAAAGTAATTCACAGTATAACAAGCCTCTCCATTTCTGTTTACCTAAGGCCGCCTATAGCAGGAGGCAGAGAAATATGCTGGTTTCATACACATCGATTTAGCCCTCAAACAAAGATAGACGGAGAGAGATGGAGACAGGGAGCGAAGGAGAGGAGGACAGAGAAATGAGAGATGGATGAAGATCACATGCCACAATGTGAAATGTTCTTGTTTTATCTAATGCACCACCACATAGATCACGTTTGCAGATTATTGGCAAGTGGAAATGGAGATACAAGAAGGAGCATTTCAAATTGGGAGAATTTAAACGGTGTGTGTGTTTACTTCAGAGGAGGAAACTCATCAGGCTGGCTTTGAGCTTTAAAAGCGTGAATAAAGCAGCGTTTACTCTGAGTGTGACGCAGAGCAACAGAGCGAGGGATGTGAACAGAGAGCAACAGGAAATACGAAGAGGAGAGAGAAAGGAGGAGAGAGAGTTGGGCTGGTGTTAAGGTGATTAGTCTGGTGGGTTGGCGATAGAGAGAGTTGATCAATAACCTATCGATCTCCCATTGCTAGTGTCAGGGGGGTAGTGGGAAAGAGAGGGAGGGTGAGAGGGTGAGAGAAAGGATAGGGAGGGAGTCGGTCCTGACTTGACTTTTAAAAATCCTTTACTCTGCAGATGACAAATAACCCATTAGATTGCAGGAGAGCTGGAAAATCTGGAAAGCCTTCCTGCAGCACACATACTGAAATACAAGCCTGTGCATTTTCCAAACATTCCTCACTTTAAAATAAGCATGGTTCAGATGATTGTTGTAAACTATTGCTGCATGCAAAAAGAAAAATCATTCCTGTGAGTAGTGTGGAGGAACTATTGAGCTCAATGCAGTGAAGTTACTTAGCAGACCATTACTTCAAAGAATTCCTCCAGGCAGAAATATGCGCTGAAGCAAGTCTCACTCAATACTCTCCCTGAAGCCTTTTTAAATGTTCTGCAATAAGTCTATTAGAAACAGGCGACTAGTGTGAATGCAAACAAAATCAGAAAAGAAACAAAGCCGATCACCGGTTACTTTTGTGGGCTGTTAAGGGACAAATGCAAGTGTTAGATGTCTTCAAACATGTCAGTGAATAATCTCTGTTCGTAAATTAAACAGCAAGATAATATATAGACGTGTTTTTGAAGATGACAAACATGGCCATTAACCTTAAGTCACTCTGGTCTCCTCACAGCAGCAGGTATTAGAGACTGAAAAAGGAATACTGGGAGAAATTATTTATTTATATATTATTTATTTAAACCCCAACACAGTTAGCTAATGAAATGAGTCGACACCAAAGCGTGACAGTGTGCTTTCATTTCTAAGCAGGTGTCTTTGTACGTGTGTCACCAGGGAGGAGGTCATGATGTTACAAGGTTTGTCGCTCCCCAGTGAACACAGGGTGGGGTCAGAGTTGTGAGGTGAGAGGTGAAGGGTCACTTTGGTCCTTGATAATACCAGAGGGCCCAAAGGACGGATGTCAGAGTAATAGAGAAATGGACGGTTATTGAACAAGCCATCATTTTTATTGTCAGCTCCCATATACCGGAAGTCTTTAACTACAGGTTCAAGCCCCCCAAGGTGGAGTCAGAAATCAGTGCCGGTGCCTGATGTCTCCATGGAAATAAAAACAAGGCCCTTTTCCTCTAATGAATCGCTGCTGTCCTCCGCTTTCTCTTTGCAGAGGTTTTGGTGATTTGATTCCGAATGATGGATTCTCCTGGCATCGGGTCTCAGCTCTCAAACAACCATTATCATTACGGATCCTGCTGACTTCAGGGCTCATTTGGACACATGGAGAGGGCTTTTGAAATGTGAGGGAAGCCGTGTGAGAATGGTTAATGGGTAAAACACAGCCTCCTCTCTTTCTCACCCACGCTCGACTCTACTCATCCTTCATCCAGCTTCCATTTCCTCATTTTCCTCTCGCTATCCTCCTCCCGCCCGGCTATCTCCTTCTTATGTCCTTGTCTCCACTACTCCCCCTCCATGCTTTCCTCTACCTGCTCAGAGAGCCCCTCCCCCAGCCCCAGTATCTCTGCTGCCATGCAGTCTTTCAAATTAATGTAGAGATATTGACAAGTGATGGGCCTGGGAGGCATAGAAGGAGAAGAGGAGGGCTGGGATCTTGCCAGGCCAAAAGAACGGAGGGGTTTACTTCAATATCCACCCAACTACTAAACATGGAGAAGCAGCGTTCAGTTATTATGCCCCAAATATCTGGAACCCAGAAATCTCCAGGTCTGCTGCAACTCTAATGACTGTTTTGAAATGCCTTTTTATAATGGGATTCCGTTGGACTATTTCTTAAAGGGGACCTATCATTCGATGTCTTTTATACATAAATATGTGTCCCCGGTGTGTCAGGGTACTCACAAAGTGTCAGAAAACAAAACCCTCTCTCTTTTCCTCTGTACCCAAATCTAAAAAAACGGGGTTACAACGGAGCTGATCCAGATTTGCGTCCGATATGACGTAATGTTGGAAATGTGGACCCACAGCACTATCAGAAACGTCGTTATCAGAAACAATGCCCGACTGTTTTGGACGTAATATGGTCTTTGTTTACATTAGCAAGCATCGCTAACACTCAGAGCATGTGTAAAAATGGGAAATAAAAAAAGGAACTCACCTTGTGGTAACCCTGCAAGAGAAAAAGCATTTGAGCTCCATACTGTTTCAGAAATAATCCTTGATGTGGTTTGGTACAAGATAGCGTTTTATCACGGCAGCATTTAGCTGAGTATCTCGTAGAATTCTTTTTTTCAAGCGAAGGACCAGATCAGCAATTCTCTAACAGGGCTGAAATAGAGGGATATGAGGGATGTCTAAAATACATGATCTGTTTGGTATTTTGAGAAAAACACATCATAGACATGTTTTTTATATATTTTTATATATCTGAGACCCATAATATATGCCTAAAAATAGCATAATAGGAGACCTTTAATGCTCTTAATGTTTTTCATTTTTGTAAAGCACTTCCTTGTGTTGAAAAGTGCAGTATAGATTATCTGGCCATGCCTTCCTTAGCTTACTTTCTGTTCACCAAGTTGTCCACAGGGTCTCAAAAGTCCAGAAATCTGGTGATTTACTCTCTATGACTCGTATTACAGGTGGAAGCAACAACCCAACATTTTTTTTTACATTTTACAAAACATCACCAGGTATCTCTACCCTCCACCCTACATTTGGGGCTTTGCAAAGTGGATAAGGTGATGCTAACAATGTGCAAAGGGCCGCTTGGTCAATATGCCAATTACATAGATGAGGGTATGGAAAGGGCAAATGATAGCCAATCAGTGAAGTGCTCTTACTGTCCTCTAGCAAGAGCTGACCCCCTGACCCCGTTTGATGACCTGCAGGCCAAAGGTCTCCTCTCCGGGGGTCAGAGGGCATTGCCACGCACTGGCCGGAGCGGCGTTTCTATGGTAACAGGGATGGCCAAAGAATGGCAAGGTGTGGCGTTCAGGAGGAGAGGGGTCACTGTGGACCGACTGAGCAGAGATGGGATGTTCGTTGGATAGTTTGAGGGACAGTTCACGCTAGATTTAATATATGTTAACTCTTTTCTTGGTAGTGCTATTTCTAAAATCTACAATTTTAAAGTGTGTGAGGGGTCAAATGTGGGAAATATCAGTGGTAGAGATTTCTGCAATTTCATCATTGGAAAACACTAATATTCCCATCGACATTTTAAAATTACATTAGGAACAAACCTGTTTTAACTGAAAGTTTGAGATAAGTTTAAGTCAAAAGTTTTGTATGTATATTTTGGTCAGTGTTGATATAGGTAAGTATGTTACATCATTAATTTACTATCTACTGTATACGTTTTACTTTTATATTTCAGGGGGAATTATAAGTTAATTAGTTAGGTTTCAAAGGAAGAGAATAACCACTGAATATCTATATAAATGCAATTGGGATATAAACACACGCACCATCTAAAATGTTATATATAACAAAATATCAGTCACATAAATGGTCTTATTATTAATATTATTATTGAAATACATTGTTCCTGAGAAAAACATCAAGAGGCACTTTTATTTTGTGCTTTGTTGCACCATCTAGGGGTGGGTGTACAAAATCGGAGGGCTGTTTCTATGAAGGTAGATATGGTGCAAAATGCGAGAGCGTGTAAAACCTGATGTGAGCACTTGCAGAAAAAAAATCTGAGCTTGTGTCCATACATTTACACTTGTATAAAATATCCACTTAACTGTGAACCAAATGTACACTTGTATAAAATATCCACGTAACTGTGAACCAAATTTGAAGTCACAGAAGAAAAAAAAAAGTGTTGTAGCTTGTAGAAAAAAAATGAACTTAGTGATGAAATGTTCACTTGCATAAAAATAATTTTTTTAAAATATATTTTCCATTACAACTGCAACTTGGTTATTACAACCTCTCAAATCAGTCATTACAACTTGACGAATCTGCTCTGTGGCAGTATAAATCGACGAATCTGCGGTCTTGACTTTTGCTACACTTCTTGCGATAAATGTGTCGCAAAAGTAATTTTCACCTGTAGATGTGGGGGGAGGGAGGGGGGTTGGAGCGAAGGGGCGGAGCAATCAGAACGACGAGGCTTGACTGCGGGGCTAACGGTTCGTGTCGCTACCAGTCCGCTGACATGGCGCGTCAATCAACGGTAAGTTTTGCCCATTACTTGCCCAGTATTACTTTGAATATTATTATTGTGATTGAGGATTAAATCCGTTTTGAAGACCACCGTTTTATATCGTGCAGTTTAGCGGCAAAATAACGTCAGTTAGCCAGCTAACGCTAGCTTTGTTGAGTTTATGCTAGCTAAACAAGTAGTGGTTGTAGTCTACAGCAGTAATTAATATATTATAGCCTACTGCTTTGGCACTAACGGTGGTGTTTTCAAAGCCTTTGTAAATTATCCATGCTATTTTCTAAGTAGTCTATGTGAAATCAACCTCACAATAAGATGTGTGTATATTACAATTATTAATTTTTTTCTGCAAGTGCTCACATCAGGTTTTACACGCTCTCGCATTTTGCACCATATCTACCTTCATACGAAACATACTACCAATAGAAATACATTGCTTTTAAAATCGTTCTGTGTGACACGAAAAAAAGAGGAAAATCGTGTTGGTGAACACGAATCAATAGATTAAATGTTGTGACACACGAAATGCCGTGAGACTGGGTTGAATATTGTTGTGTTTGCCTCCGGCGGGGGCAATCGGGCTTAAGAGGTAATGTTGCTCTCCTTATTCAATCATATGGCAGGTAAGTGCGTTATTTCATTCTGACTTTTAAATGTTTTGGCAATAACAAAAGATTACAAAAAAGGATGTAACTCCGAAGGGTCCTTAGGGAGCACTTGTTTTGAATTATAAAAAAAGTAATGCATTATAGGGTTTTTTAGCCCTGAGCCCAGGATTAGCAGAAAAGAGTCCAGGGAAGCTTATTTACAAGTTAACAGCATTTAATTAAACAATGATACAATGAAATTGCAAATGGCGGCCCTCCCGTTGATGAGCTTGTCCGGTTCGCGTGGGGTCACCCGGGGCAAGAGGTCGGTTTTCTGCTGGCTTCATGTGTTATAGTCTAAAGTCTTCTCCCATTGGTCGGCGTCGACGGGGGCGGGTCCAAGGCACATCCTGTCGTTTTCGGATATTCATTTTACAATATTCTAATGTCTGTTGGTAATTTAAACATTCCCTAATAATAGTATTGCAGCTTTAATAAGTGAGGATTAGGGACAGTGTGTTTAGTGTGCAACACCACGTGTAATTTCTCCTTAAATTCACTTTTACAAAATGTAATATTAGTCACATGCTAATGCTAACCAGAAGTGACGATATTTGCTCACAGAAACCGGAAGTCGTGTATTAACATTCGGTTTTCACAATAAAGCAGTTTTAAATTAGAACAGTGTATTCATTTAAAGTTATAGCACATAATATTGATTTTCTTTTCTTACAATTACACATTATTTGTTACTTTAAAAACATGTAATGCCTAACTTTACTTAGTTACTCCCTTCTGAAAGTAACGAGTTACACTACTAGTTACATTACTTTTAGATTTCTCTGTATCACCTGAGATGCACTATTAATCAAATGAGAAATAACGATATAAAGTTAAACCTCATGTAGGCCTATGTCCAGATCTGCACAAATACATAATCTAATAAGTAGAATGCTGAACACAGACCTCTGTTTCCTGCTCTTTATTAGAAAATCAGCCGTGTTTTCTTTAGCTCAGTTTCAACCGTGGCATAACACTAGTCTTGGTAGCCAGCAAAGTTTTCCTGTCTGATGGGGGCTGCCTGCCTGTTACCTGTAACTTGCTCAATATGTTTCAGAAAGACATTTCCCCTACAATGTACGCTGCAACAAGCCTGTTTATCTCTGCTATGTGACTCTGCCATTGCTCCATCTCTTCATCCATGAACTCACGAGTGTAGTGCATGCCAAAAGGGACATTTGATTTTTTTTGCCGTCCTCCCTTTATGCGGATAGTGGAAGACCTTAAAAGGGACCTATCATGCAAAATGCACTTTTTGATGTCTATTATATATAAATACGTGTCCCCGGCAGTGGTGTAGTGGGGATTTTTTTACTGTGGGGACGCTATTTTAATTAGCTCCAAACAATTCCACACAAGTGCGCACGCGCGCAGTGCACTCACAAAACGGGCAGACAGGTCCACAGAAACTACCAGTATGCTTAGTCCTACTTTAGTTACTGTACTGCAAAAAGCAGACGGTGCTGCCCTCAACACACACACAGACTCAAAACCATGGACACACTAGCACATACAGTAAATGACATAGACCATTTATTTATTTTTCTCTCTCTCTTTAAAACTCATAACAAACAAACAAAATTCCCAAAGTTGTTCTGATATTAACTTATTAAATAAACGAAAAATACAGCCTACTTATGCAAACAACATTGAATCTGGACTTGAAATTATTCTGATTAGGCCTAGCCTACATTGCAAATAAGCAGACAGCGCTGCTACACACACACACACACACACACACACACCTCTTGTTTCCTCCGCCACATCTCTTCCGTCCATACCTCTGGGAAAGGTGAGCTTGAGCTAGCCAGGGGAACGTTGCTAGCGCAGCTGATGTTAACGTTAGTGCTAGCATTGTCTTTAGGCGGCTCTTCTGATGATGTAGTACTAGTAGCAGCTTCACTTGTAACTTTGGTGCTGCTAGCCTCTTTCTTCTTGTGAATGATATTCTTTTTAGAAAATAAGTCAAGTAAAAAATGTTTGCCTGTCATTATAGAGCTTTTTCGTTAGCGTTCTTGAGGGAAAGAGCTGCCGCAAAATCGGCGAAGTCACACCCATCTACTTCCAGTCCATGGGACCTTATTTCAGAAAAATAATGTATTGAAGTCAATGGAGAGAGAACTTATCTTTCGATCCCGTTTGAAATGTGCCATGAATTACACATATGATGTTTGTCAATCTTAAACAATTATTTCAAATAATTGTTTAAGATTGACAAACATCATATGTGTAATTCATGGCACATTTCAAACGGGATCGAAAGATAAGTTCTCTCTCCATTGACTTCAATACATNTAAACTAGTGACGTAAACACTCTTGACTGCTGAATGGTCAGAGAGAATCGCTGGCAAGGCTACAACTAAATGGTAAATGGTAAATGGACTGTACTTATATAGCGCTTTATCCAGTCTT
>NW_011369945.1:5090130-5092416 GCF_000735185.1 Notothenia coriiceps
AAGTTAGCTACCTAGCTAGTAGCTAGCACGTTAGTTAGCATTACAGCCTTGTCATTTTTATTAGCCTTAATATGAAGTAACATTAAGTAACCCAAAATGTTAAACAGTAAGAGTAGTAGTCATATTTCGTGAACCCTTTGAAGAGTACTGTCACCGTTGTGATCATTCTATAATACACAATTTAAGCCCGGGGGAGAAATGCTAACGGTAACGCTAGCATCGGCGATCGCCGATCTTTTCTACTTCATGCTATCTGCACAAATGGTTGACATTAAACATTAAAAAGACCAGGCAGTTCAGAGAGAATCAAAGGAAGGCAGGCAGGCAGCTTTGCATGACATTCTTCAGGACGTGTTTCATTGTGGTGATAGTGAGGGTAGTCAATCGTTTTGTTAACAAGACAGTAGTGACGGCAATCTTGGTGATGTGTGTTGTTCTGCGAGACCAGAGATGTAGTTCATTGAGCGTTTCACACAAACAAATGTGTTACTTCACAGTTTTACGACACTTTTTTTTTTAATTTGACTTGCAAAATTATCTTTTAAATTGAAAAACATCATATGTGTAATTCGTGGCACAATTCAAACGGGATCGAAAGATAATCTATCTCTCTCCATTGACTTCAATACATAATGTTTTCGAAATAAGGTCCCATGGAGCTCCCCGGGAAGGGGAGGGACTTCGCCACTCTATATGGTCTTTGTTTACATTAGCAAGCATCGCTAACACTCAGAGCTAACCTCTAGGCTTACTGGAGAGATTATGTGTAAAAAAGCATAAAATAAAAAAACAAACTCACCTTGTGGTAACCCCTCAAGAGAAAAATCATTTGAGCTCCATACTGTTTCAGAAATAATCGTTGATGTGGTTTGGAACATAATATGGTGTTTAATCACGGCAGAATGCACCTTTATCTCCGGTAGAATTCTGAGCAGGCATTAGCTCCCCCTCCTCTTTTTTTTCAAGCTAAGGACCCCAAATAACCACTTCCCTAACAGGCCTGAAACAGAGGGATATGAGGGATGTTTAAAATGCATGATCTGTTTGGTATTTTGAGCAAAACACATCATAGACATGTTTTTTATATATTTTTATATATCTGAGACCTATAATATATGCCTACAAATAGCATAATAGGAGACCTAAAACCGGGGACATTTTGAGTTTTGCAGTCAATATATCATTTAACATATCCAATTTTCTTTACTGCTAAAGAAAAAGGGGGGACAATTCTGGTTCAATGTAATTCGAACATTTTAACTGTAATAAACTGATGTGTACTAACANCAAAATGCACTTTTTGATGTCTTGTATACATAAATAATATGTGTCCNGGTGCGTCGGGGAACTCACAAAGTGTCAGAAAACAAAACCCTCTCTCTTTTCCTCCGTACCCACATCTCTAAAAACGGGGGCTGATCCAGATTTGCGTCCGATATGACGTAAATCACGTCATTTAACACAGAATTGAACTGTATCTCCCGGTTGAATTCTGAGCAGGCATTAGCTCCGCCCCCTCTTTTTTTTTTTTTTTTTTACTGACCCAAAATCAGCGTTTCTCTAACGGGGCTGAAATAGAGGGATATGAGAGATGTTTAAAATGCATGATCTGTTTGGTATTTTGAGCAAAACACATCATAGACATGTTTTTATATATTTGTATATATCTGAGACCCATAATATATGCCTAAAAATAGCATGATAGGAGACCTTTAAAAGGTTTTAATGTCATATACAAATAAGCTACAGTGTAGAAATGGCAATGAAAATCCTAGAATATTACCCTTATGGATTTGAAATAAATACCCAGGAAATAACTGTATTTGATGTTCTTCTGCAGCTGCTGTTACATCTCGTCCCGACTGCTACTGGGGACGCAACTGTCGCACGCAGGTGAAGGCGCACCATGCAACGTAAGTGTTTTCATAATAATAATAGAAAGCACCATATAAACTCATTAAGTCTCAGATCTGCCCTCTAGTGGTTAATGTGGGAACTGTAGTCTCCACTATTATTACCATGGATGTACAATAAGAACTGGATACAGCGTGGGAGGCGGGGTCTCATTCTTTCCTATGAGAGCTGCTCATTGGCGCAGGAAGGCAAAATGGCCCAACTTTTGAGAGAGCGAAATGTCAGAGATTACCCATCATGCCTGGCTGTCAGAGCAGAAGAACCAAGCCCACAGGAAGTGTGCTGAACTCTGAGAAAATATTTGTTGTGGCCAAACGGCGATACTACACTTCCGTATCAGTCGCTGGGCCCCGAAATACTTTTTCCCATTGA
>NW_011369945.1:5092431-5098226 GCF_000735185.1 Notothenia coriiceps
CCCCTACTAGGATTTGAGGCCCAGCCCACTGTTCCCAAATAGATTTGTCTAATTTTTTTAAACTAGTAACCCATCTCCATATGTTTCTTTTTGGGTAGTAGATTTAAACTAGAGGGCTATCACTTTGTGCAGCAACGCTATTGACAAATAAATCCAGCACAATGGCACAAAAAACTGGTAGTGGCCTCAGGGACGAGGAGTCATTTAACCAGCCAGTAGGAGTCAAGCTTTACTTTCTTTTATATCCATAAAGAAAAAGTAAATCTGTTTACAGTTGTTTCATTATGGATGTTGAGAGGTATCCATATATCTCTTCATTTTGCTCTCAAAGTGCACCAGATTGATGCATCTTACTTCAATATTTTAAAAAAAATGTTCTCGGGGGAGCATGCCCCCGGACATCCCTAGACTAGAGGGTGTCAGGTCCACTCCCCACTTATAAAAATAGCACTTTACCACTGCACCCCCTCTAATCTCAGATGCACCCTGAGTCATTTTGTTTAAGTACAGTGAGCCTTTCTAAAATATACAGTAAAGAGACAAACCCACCAGCATTATAGGATATACTATGACTTTGTGCCAAATACTTGTTGCTGATTTAGAGTACTGGCACCTTTTTTATTCCAATTCAAGCACTGGTTATATTACCACTTGAAGTGTTTTGTCCGGCTCTGCCTCTTTTAACTTGAAAACAAACTACTCCCCTGGCTACATTTTGAATGATCCTGTCAAGCAGGTCTTGACAACACACGATTTGTTTTTGAAACAGGTTTCATATTCTTGAGGCATATATTTAAGGTGTAGGCATATATAAAGGATAGCTTTTCAATTTTCTTTTAGGGTATCTGTGCTGCTATTTTTTACTGCATGTGCATCGCGGTTTAACTTTCACGACCTCCAACACGCACAATCCTGGTGTGCAAGCAGGCTATTTGCGGTCATGTCGAGTAGAAAAACGAAAGACTTCGATGAAATTACTGCTTTTCTGGGCGACTACGGTTCCTTTCAAATTCTAATGATCGTTCTGCTTAGTTTAAGCACAATAATGTGTGGGTACACCGGAATTATTGTGGTTTTCGTCTCGGATACGCCAGAGCACCACTGCAAAGCATCGATAAACTATACGCGCAACGCTACAGATGTGGAGGTTTCCTTCCGCAACCAGGGCATCTGGATCGGACCGACAGCTGCTCCAGATACACACTGAACCGGAGCTCCACGGAGGCAGGGGGGCCCCATGACATAGGGGGGCCCAATAATACAGAGCCATGTCTGGACGGATGGGTCTTAAGCACCGAGAGATACACCGCCACTATTGTGTCTGAGGTGCATGTGCAAAACGGATAATTATTAGAAAATAGCAATGTTGGAAGAATTAGGCCTGGCATACTCAGACCCTTTTCTTAAGTAAAAGTAGAAATACTATGTCTTATTATTCTCCACTAAGTAAAAGTGCAGATTTCCAAAAGGTTACTTAAGTAAAAGAAAATTATTGGCAGTGAACTAAAAGTATAAAAAGTAGTCGTTCTGCACAATTACCTATTTCAGAATGATACAAAAGTGTTGAGCATATTTGTATAATATCAAAGTCATGTTTATGTTCATGTGTATGACATCATCATAATGTGCCTGAAACGTGTTGATGCTAATGAGCATGCGCAGAAACAATAAACGGCTCTTACTCCAGGCCAAACTCTGAGCGATAGTGGTCGTGTGTTTTTTCTGTCCGTTAGCATACTTACACTACTTTGGCTGACTGCAAACATGGAGACGTCTGCTGAATTATGTCTCACGCAACAGGTTATGGGCCCAGTCAAGGAGGCCAAAGGTGGTTTAAGTTGTTATTCGACGGTGACGAGAAAAACTTTGAGTTATGGCAGACGAGGTTTTTGGCGCACATGGAACTGCGCGGCCTCAGTGAAGTTATCCTGGAAGAGCCAGCGATAGACTACAACGACGAACAAGCACTTGAAGAAGACGCAACAAAGAATGCAGAAGCATATGCTGAATTAGTGCGGTGTCTAGATAATAAGAGTTTATCACTCATAATGAGAGACGCGAAACGAGATGGAAGAAAAGCGTTGGCAATACTCCGAGAGCACTACGCGGGAAAGGACAAACCACGAGTCGTGAGCCTGTACTGTGAACTCTCTTCTCTCCACAAAGCAAGCAACGAGACCGTTACTGATTATATTATTCGAGCGGAGACTATATTCACGTCTTTGAGAAGGGCCGAAGAAAACATCAGTGACGGGTTGCAGATTGCCATGGTAGTGAAGGGGTTACCGGACTCATTCAACCCGTTTGTCGTGCACGTCACTCAAACCAACGACCGTCTAACGTTCGGTGAGTTCAAAGCTAAACTACGGAGCTATGAGAGCACTGACAAATATAGGAGGAGTGATATGAATGCGGACGAGGACGGCGTTATGAGGACTAGCGGGGCGAGGACACGAGGACGTGGAAGAGGGAAGAAGATGGACTTAGCTGACACTGAATGCTACACATGCGGAAAGATGGGGCATATGGCTAGGACATGCCCTAACGAGATCCAAGCGAGGCGAGAGGAGCGACGGTGGGACACGCCACACCGAGGAAGAGGCCGAGGCAGAGGGCTGGGCCGTGATCAGGTGAAGAAGGCAGACGGAGACACGGAGGATGATACCGGTGCATCATTCTTTTCCAAAATAAGTGACTGTCAAAATCAAGTGGGAAATAAGAGAGGTCTTATGGTCGACTGTGGTGCCACGACACACATGATTAATGACCCGGCAAAGTTTAAGACAATCGATAAGAGCTTTAGACCCGAGGACCATGTGATAGAGCTGGCAGATGGAACGAAAACGACCGGGATGGCGAAGATGAGAGGAGAAGCCGAAGTTGTTCTGCTCGACAGCGAGGGACGGCAAGTGAAAACGAGGCTCAAACGAGCGCTTTACATCCCATCTTTTCCACAGGACATTTTCTCCGTGAAAGCAGCGACAGCCAGCGGAGCTGAGGTCCGCTTCAAGGACGGTGATGATTGGCTGATTCATCAAAATGGTACTAAGTTTAAAATGGATGTGTATGGTAGGCTATATTACCTTAGCACAGTAGAGGATGAAAATACTGATGATGTTTGTAATGGTTGTCATGACATCCAGACATGGCATAGAATACTTGGTCATTGTAATTTTGAGGATGTGTCTAAACTTGAGAAAGTGGTTAAAGGTATGTCGATCAAAGGGAAACATGACATGTCTTACCATAACTGTGAAATATGTACGCAGGGAAAATGTACTCAAAGCAGAAACAGGCAGGCAGATGCAAAAGCTAAGACAGTACTAGAGCTAGTACATACAGACCTATGCAATAGAACCAGCAGATAAAGACGGGTACAGATATGCAATAGCATTTACTGATGATTATAGTGGGATGATTTTTCCCTACTTTATCAAAGCAAAGAGTGATACAGCAAAAGCTACTGAAAAATGCATAGCGGATACTGCTCCATATGGACACATTAAGTGCATAAGATCTGACAACGGTACTGAATTCACCGGGCATGAGTTTCAAACTTTACTTAGGACGAAAGGGATAAGGCACGAGACAAGTGCCCCATACTCACCTCACCAGAACGGTACTGCCGAGAGAGGTTGGAGGACCTTATTTGAGATGTCACGATGCATGCTATTAGAGAGTAACCTCCCAAAGCAGTTATGGACATATGCTGTACAAACAGCAGCACAGATACGTAACAGGTGTTACTGTAAGCGTCTAGAGCAGACACCATACCGTGTTTTTACTGGCAAAACAACCAACTTGTCCAACATGAAAATATTTGGCTCTGAATGCTACGGATATAAGCAGGATAAGAAGAAGCTAGATTCTAGATGTGCAAAGAGTATTTTTGTAGGATACGACAAATATAGCCCAGCATTCCAAGTATTTTATCCTGAGACAGGGAAAGTCCTGAAACATAGGCTGGTAAAATGCATCACAAAGAGTAGCGCAGATAGTCAGACTCAGACAAATCATAATATGGATGATGACACTTATGGAGAAACTATTCCCACAACACCAGCAGGGACAAAAATGGTCAACCAGAATCAGAGAGAGCCTAATGTGGGTGTACAGTCCTATAGTGAGGAGAATATTGAGGCTAGTCAGATCCAGAAAGATGGTACTAAAAGAGAACAGGGAGAGAGTGCATGACGCTATCCCACTACACTGAAAAAAAGGGGAAAGTGGGGTTGTTCAATTTGCAAATATGCATTTAATATATGAAACATAATTTATTCATGTTTCTCGTCGAAATATGAATCAATCATGTAGNGGAGTATCAGTGTAAGGCTGATTGTAATGATGAAGGTGAAAATGTAGATTATTTCTACAGGGTTGCTTGTGACGTACCCAAAACATACATGCAGGCTGTAGGCTCTAAGAAATCAAAAATATGGGCTGATGCAATGAAAGAGGAGATTAACTCTTTAACAGAGAATGAGACCTTCAGTCTGACCACACTGCCAAAGGGCAAGCAAGCAGTGGGAGGTCGTTGGGTATATGCAGTAAAGGAAAGCCCAGAGGGATCTGAGATTTTTAAAGCCAGATATGTAGCTAAAGGCTATAGTCAAGTAGAGGGAATTGATTACAAGGAAACTTTTTCACCGACAGCAAATATGACTTCTGTACGTACATTGATGCAGGTGGCTATACAGCAGGGTTCCCCAATTATATTTACCAAAGGGCCAATTTTTTTCAATCATGACAAGCTAAGGGCCAAAATGTTATGTGTCACTAAAAGTTGTTTTACACTATGTGCAGATGTTACCTCTATCATTTTGGCCCTTAGCTTGTCATGATTGAAAAAAATTGGCCCTTTGGTAANGCTCACATGGAGTTCACCTTGGTTTGCACTCTGACATGCCAAACCTCTCTAGCATCTTTGCTATGTGTCTCTTTTGGCTCATTTTGATCTCCCCCTCACTCTGTGTAAAGTCGATACCTAGGAAGTGTTTAAGTTCACCCACATTTTTCATTTTAAACTTCCTCTTCAACATCTCTTTGACATCACTGAGTGAGCCGTTGTCATTGGCCGCTATAGGTCATGTACCCATCTAACCGAATAACTATTTCGTTCTCAGACTCTTTTCTGTAGACAATGATGAGCATCATTTTGCACAAACCCATTCTCTGTAAGATGATCATGCAGTAACTTGTTCCAGTTTCGCCCGGATTGCTTTAAACCAATGACTTGTTGAGTTTGCACACAAAGTGTTCCCCTGTTTTAGATTTTGCCTCAAAACCTTCGGGCTGTTTCATATATAACTCGCAGTCTATTGGTGGAGATAAGCTGTCTTCACATCCATTTGGTGTAGGANAAGCTAAGGGCCAAAATGTTATGTGTCACTAAAAGTTGTTTTACACTATGTGCAGATGTTACCTCTATTATAATTGTTGTAGTAGTGGCAGTAGTAATTAAACAAACCCTGTGTTGAGAGTAAAGGAAAAATGCATCCTTGAAACAAAATTAGACCGAAATCAAACATTTATTAACAATAATAATATTGGGGCATAACAATAAAACAAAAATAAAAAACAACAGAGTGAACTCTGATCAAATAGTCAGACAGGTCCACATCCAATTCAGCAAACACTGTAACACACACACACACTGGGAAAGACAGAAAGACAGAGAGAGAGTTTCAGTTAGTTACTTTTATAATGTCGTACCAAAATACACCACATTATTAGTTTTAACATTTTTAAATATGTGTACCAAATAATATCAGGCTGTAAATAACAAATAGTATTGG
>NW_011369945.1:5098496-5107032 GCF_000735185.1 Notothenia coriiceps
ACTACTCAAGAGAGCATGTACCTTGTACAGTTATACAGATAAATCAACTATTTAATGTGGATACGACGAATTCAAGGTTCATATTAGGTAGTCTGATTAGTTTACCGAAAGTGAAGCGATGTGGTTCTTCAAAAACAAATGATTGTATATTAATAACTTTTATCTANATGCCGCAACCGTGCACGTGCATGCATACGTGAGTCATGGTGAGATCTCTGGATTAAGAGGTTGCTTTTTCTTTGCACAGCATGAAAGAAAGGCGAAATGAATGGGCTGTGATTTTAGTCTTTTTAAGCAGAGGTTGAGTTCAATAATTTGTACAACCCCCGGAGGATGTTGTAAAAATTGAAGGAAAAAGGTTCCCCCACCCCTGCTGTAAATAACAATAAAAACCCTTGATTTATAACTTAACATCTCTGTCTCCTATTGATCTGAGTATATTATAAAGAATAGCCAGTTCATTGAAGCATTATAGCACAGGCCTTTGTCAGATGGTATATACGCTGTTTTTTTTCTGCTTCGAATAGTTCTCTCTTTTTTCACCATACCTGTGTTTGCATCACTGTAACCTGCATGTGTATGAGAATGGCCCTGACACCATTTCAGCCCAGATTTACAAACTCCTGGCAGGACAAGCTCAAGCTCAATTCTCGCACTATACTTTATTTTATTTATCTAAAATTAAACACTTTTAAGATGCACATATTTTCAAAAGCTATTTTATTTATTTTCTCTATTTTATTTTTAAATGCAGCCCGAGAGAAACATTACACATATCCACAGTATTTACTGTATATCTGTATAGTTCAATGTTAATTGACAATACATATTGTTGTTTATGAATTGTACTTTCTTTATTTGATTGGCACTCAGCTGTTGATTACATGCAGACGTTGATAAAGCTACAGGCTACTTCAATATATATCACACTAATTCATGAAGCAAGTTAGACATTTTGATGTTCCGGACCTTTGCATGGGGAGATTTTCTCTAACTGGACCTCGTTGCATTTTAGTTGAATACCCCTGCTCTAAATAAATACCTATTGCAGCTTGCACGCCTCCTTGCATATGTACCAAGTCACTTGACATTTGTTTATTGATACATCTATTCTGTAGTTTATCTCATTGTGCATTCAGTGCCCACTTTCTTCTGTGTTTCTGAGTCTGAATGTTGTATATACATTGTTTAACACAGAAAAGTGGTTAGGCTAACTAATAAATAAATCTTCTTCAATGTAAACCAGTTGGACAACATTTGTTTAACCTTTTAATAACCAAATTGTATGTTAATCCTACCGGCAGAGGGTAAATTCAGTGTATGAGACTGTACCACACACCAAATGCATACAAACATACAAACAAAAACGCAGTTATCACAGGAAAAAACTGGTAACTTACAGTAATCCTCCTGTATTTTAAAGAAACTGTATATTGTGCTCTATATAATAAAAAAATCCACATTAAAGAACTTCAGCCTTTGGCAGCTGAACTGTGCAGGAGGCGTCTAATGAAGCAACCTGCTGTGAACCAGGTAACGTTACATTTTCCAGCTGGGAAAAAACATGTTAACTGGAATTAGTGTTCATTCGGGAATATTATTGGCTCATTAAGCATTAATAGACCTCTCAGATCAGTATTTACACTGAACCAGTTTCCACGTTCTAGTTGGAGCACATGTGAGCTGTATTGGGTTTTGATGTTTAGTCACACAGGCGTCTTCTGACATCAAGGTAATCATTACCAGGTAGTCCAAGGAAATGCAGACAAGTGACGGAAGATAAATTCCTGCTAAGTTGTCAAAACATGTAAAATAACATGATGAGCCCGGGGGGAAGGTTGGGCGCAAAATAAGCATTAGCAATGGTGTAATTGCCTGTAAATGGTCCAAAACATTTAATGATGTGGGAGTGAAATGCATGCTGGCACATATGATAATCCCCTTGTAATGAGAATTCACTAGATATCACTGGCTTTGTTCATGCCCCAGCATCTCTGAGGGCGCTTAGTCACCCCAACACTAACAATGAGCCATAGAGTAGGAGATGGCATGGAATACAAGTGAGAGAAAAGTGAAAATACACATAAAATGAACTCATTTGTTAAAAAAGGGGGAAGAAAATTGACACGTCCATTATTTCTCTGCTTTCGAATGATTAAATCAAGTCAATGTGTTTAATACTTTCATGTTCCCAGGAGTGTGTCGTGAGGAAGTGACAAGAATCAGCTTGGAGCAATTTTAGCTGATAAAGATTAGGATGCAGACAAACTAAGCCTCCCAAATCCCAAGCCCAAGGTGCCAAAGGAACAAAATAAAGAATGAGAAGCACAGATAAATACGTCACAAACCCCGGATGTTTAGGGTTTGGATTTTCATCTAAGATTAAGTTCACAACGGCTTAGAGAGAAAGATTGCTATCACAACTCTGTGGTGGAAAAAGTATTAAAACCGTAATGAAAAAGTTGCAATACATCAAAATACATATGAAGGTCCTGCATTTAAAACCATAGAAGGACAGTAGTTTTATCAAATTATATATATCTGATTCTGCTGAAAAATGTCTCCGATTATAAATGACATTTGACTAGTTCAGGATGTTGCTATTTTAAAAGATTTGAAACCATCTGAGCAATTTAGAGGTAAATAACTCTTTGGTCAAACAATAAACAACTTAGATTTCTGAAACATGATAATGAGTTCCAGATTAGCCAAAAGATCGGGAAGCACAGTTTTGATCTTTAACAATGCAATACATGTTTTGTTTTTTTAATTACTCAGGTAAAGTACATCAACATGTAACGTCAGTACAATGATTGATTTGTATTTAGTTATGTTCCATCACTGTCACTTTTACAGATGCTAATGAAGTGTAAAACATATGACTGCTCAAACTCTTTGGAAATAGTTATTTTAGAATGTTAAAATGTCCTCAACCCCATCTACATAATGGTCTCGTATTCATTTGAATATAAATTTGAAATGGGATTCATTATAGAAAAGCAGAAGAATAATGGCAGCTGAGAAAGAGGATAACAAATTCTTATAAATGTAGCAGATGAACAGGAAAGAGTCTACGGGGTCTTTAAACAGCTACAGTTAAAATTGAAAGATACGAGCTGCCTACTCAATTTCTGTATAATTAATACAGTTAAACCAACCAAAATGTTTCATGTAAAATAAAATGAGAAAAAAATAAATATCCATCAAGTCCTATTCTGAATGTGTTGGAGGCTGACCTGTACATATATGCACTAAGGCCTAAAGCTCGATATTCATATACATATATCATTTCACTTGCATGTCTGTTCAAAGAAGATAACGAGTCCATCTCTAAAAGACCTTAGCTTTCATTACCCAGATTGATTGTTGTAGAGCAGGGGTGTCAAACTCAATTTAATCGCGGACCACATCAGCATTAGGGCTGCACTCAAAGGGAGGGTTTGTAACTTTAAGACAGAAAAAAACAAAAAACATAATGTATTATATTACATTATTGCCTCTGCATTGGATTATTATCAGATAGGGTAATAACTTCAGAATTAATTACGTCTGAAAGCAGAAGTCTGGGGCAAATAATTGCAAGTCTCTTCAGTGAGAATGTCAAAAAATGATTTAAAAGGAAAAGCCAAATTCTGGAAAAAAAAGTCCAAATCTGAGAAAAAAAGTCAAATTTGAGATGCATTGTGGGACATGTAGTTTATGGGCAACGTGCTTCTGTACATCATCATGTAACCGTATAATAAACATATAATATTCTTTGCAAGCTCTTGTGGGGCCACAGAAAATTAAGTCACAGGCCGGATTTGGCCCCCGGGCCTTGAGTTTGACACCCCTGACAGGTCCGCATTTATTGGAAACTTCGAAACGTCCAATTCTCTAAGAGCAATCAAAGACGATAAACACCGAGTTAAACATTTAAATTCCATACAGGTGGAGTAGTTTCTGTTGGAACATGCGGACCAGAGAATAATTTACAATAATCTGGCTCAAAATGTTGAATATGTGTGTTGTCTCAAAATATACTCTTTCTGTCATTAAACCTCGAAATTCAGCAACAACATGTGGAATTAGGACAGTTTAATTAAATTCCCTGAAATAGAGGATATGACTGTTGTGGCCATGTCTTAAACATAGGCTACCATAGTTTTGCCTAATAAAAACGCTGATTATGAATCACCCTGAGTATTTTTGATTTGTCTATTTCTGCTTAGTGCACTTACTTTGACATTAGCACATTTATTATATTGTGGAGGTAATCTCCTTGTCTCTGCTGGAATGTTTTACCATCAAAGCCCTGCATGTGACAGAAAAATCTCTTTAACAAATGTTTGAAAGCATGCCATCCATCATTATCCTAAATCAGTGTCCTTAAAATATCCCTGCAGTTTTTGGTAAACACATTTATCCACTTTAATTTCCTCAATGCTGAGTACAACTTTATAGCACACTAATAGTCTTACATGTTTGTGTACTGAGTCACGTCAAAAACAGGGATGCTAGCTTACTGTGTATAGTTTCAGCTCTAGTGTGGAACATGGAAGGCTATGATGTTACTTTATCCAGAGTTTGTTTGACTGCTCTATTTCTGCTTACTGCACTTAATTCTGCTTAATGCATTTACTTCTGCTTACTTCACTTACTTTGACAGCAGCACAAAAACGAAACCATCTTAAATGTTTCGCTATTTCGCCCATAGGGGGATGCGAAAAAACGTCAACAAACAGCACGTGTCGGCCTCCCGCTTGCCGTAGTTGGCTCCGCCATTGTTTGACAGTTTACGTCGTTGCTAACAACAGGCTCTCCTGGATACCTCACGCACTCAACAACAACAGCAAAAAAAGAAACTTGCTCGGGTCGTGTGGATTTTAGGACAACTTCCAGCAGTACAGCGAGTACGAAAGAAGACACACGTTGCAACCAGGTACTTTTATACTTCCTATTAGCTTTACTCTTGCACTTCTCCGGCGCTAACTTCCGGTAGTTAGCATTAGCTTCCCTCAGGTCTGCACTAAGCCACTCTGTGGAACAAGTTCACAGCATATCATGTGTTTTTGCCAAACATAAAGCGCCTCTTTGAGCCTCAACCTCAGCTTTATGTTACAACGAATCGGTTCTAGATATCTGTCTTTTGTCTCATTGTGTATCTTAAAGTTAGCTGACTTATTTGACTGCTGTGTTTACATACATGTAACGTTAATTGGAAGTGTGACAGAATAGCAAACGCATGGTTATTTAGTGAAAAGTCACACGTTAAACTAATTACTCGCTTTCACCGTGATGCATATATCAGTCCCACAGATGGTTAGTCAGGTTCAGGAGGTTTGTAGAGTCAACATGTTCAAAGTGGAGAGGGGAATAGTCATGTTATGGTCAAAACACATGCATGTGATTCATAGTAGCGAACAGGAAGTCATTGTGAGCACAGAGAACAGCTGATTGCACCACATTATGGAAGACATTGTGGCTGTAGTAATGTAGATATTTAAAATGTTTAGGATGCATCCAGGCGGGAGAATGTTCTACTCTTGCCTCTTTTGTTCCTTAGCTTTTCAAAGCAAATCAAAAATATAGGCTTGTTATTTTAAAACAATGTGAGGTACAGTACAGCACATTTTACTCCAAGTTAACTATGTGCTGCACAATGCATGAGCTTTCATGGATGTTAGTCACAAAAGAAAAGTAAACACAATTACAACAGACAAATTCATGTTGCATGTGAGAAGAATCATTTATTTTTTTGATTAATTAAGAAGGGTTTCAAAATGAGTTGTATGACTTTACAAAGATTACAAAGTAAGAATACAAAAGTTATTAAAAACCAGTTGACCAATACAATACAAATAAGACACATGAGGTACAATAAAATTCGTTAGAGTAATATAACAATAATTAGGATTGGCAAACCAGACCACTGAAAGGATAAACTAAAAAGGAATATTTTATCGGACTACCATTGTTAAAACTTTAATCCTACACAAATAGTGTGGATGAGATGTTGCTTGGTTGAGGCTGTCTACTGAACTTTCTCTGGCCTTTTGCAGGGCCAACTAACGGCAATCTGTGGTAATGCAGCCAGTTTAGATAAACCCATGTTGTTGTTCTCTATGTATGAGAAACTGGAATGATAGAATATTTGGCATTTTTTGAAATACATCACCCCGGTTGTCTCTACTTTTTTGTTTTTTCACTCTTTACCATAAAGTACTTTGGATAATCAGTGGTAAAGTTAAATAAGGCGATTGTTCTCAATATAATAGTATGCTGAAAATAATCTGAAGTCAAGTTATTGTTCTCTGCTGCTAAACAAATGAGGAAGCCAAGGTGGCTCTGTGACAGTTTTATGAGCGCGGTGTGAGCGATGGCAATAATAAGAATCATCATTGGGGTACTTAATATCTACATGTTCAGAAGATGACCAGCCTTTGATGAGGGCACGGAAGTGGAAATCTTGGCTCTAAAAATATAGAGGATCATTACAAAAGACACCTCTGCAAATACATTCATTTCCAGAAAGGCTTATCATGATGAGGTGCTTTTTCTTCGGAGATATTTGAAGGATTGCTGACAGTAATGGTAACCTAATGCCAGTGATATATGGGATGTCATTCAGGGCTGAAGATTTAAGTCCAATAATGAGCTAAATCATGTCTTCACAGGTATAATCCTAAACCTTGACTTCACATTTTGCAAAGAGAGGCGCTGCTGATTGCAAAGGTTAATCCTCCTATTGATTAAAAATGGAAGATGCCATTTTTCTAGCCTACTCTGAGTCCCTGTTGTCAGAAATACAACCCGGATCTGGGCAGAAAAATTACGTTTGAGGTGCTTTAAGCGCTTAAGCAAATCCGCTTATTTAAGGAGTAGCAACAGCGTAGGTATTTTTATCTGCTGCACTGCTGTCGGGCAACTTACATGTTTGATATCTTTTTTAATGTATTTCCTATGATGCTGTGGGGACTTATTATGAGGAAGAGGGTGATTAATTGAGCTAGCTTATTGCTGAATCACAATTAAATATGCAACTATGCATACTTTCTTCGGTTCAAACAGAATACAATGCCTTTGCTCCAATATGCCGAAAAGATCAAAAAATGAAAGGATTTAATGATTAACAGAAAATGATTAAACCACAATTTTGATTATCGATTACAGTAAGTCATTTCCAACCACAATTGCTGTAGGGCTGCAGCTAACATTTATTTATCGATGAATCTTCTAGTTATTTTCCAATTAATGGAAATCCAATTTAGTCTATAAAACATCAATTAATTTAAACTTTATTTTAATAAAATATGTAGGTCTATATCAGTATAAAATGGCTTTGAAAATTTCTCCCAGGACAAGGTGATTCAAATAGCTTGTTTTGTGCATTTAAAAGTCCAAAACCTTAAGATATTCTATTTGTTGTCATTTCATCGAAAAAAAGCACGTTTTGTTGTTTGGAGAGGCTGGAACAAAAAAAGATCTGACATATTTGAAAATGTATTTATTTAATTGTTTATTTGGCAGGGACAATGCACATTAATGAACACTTAAAACAATAAATATT
This sequence comes from Notothenia coriiceps, assembly GCF_000735185.1. Lineage (NCBI taxonomy): Eukaryota > Metazoa > Chordata > Actinopteri > Perciformes > Nototheniidae > Notothenia > Notothenia coriiceps. Next base: position 5,106,046 of record NW_011369945.1, read on the forward strand.
TCAAGTGTAAATATGCCGGATTTAGCTTTGAGCTACTTTCCATCCGCAGTCCCTCACATAAAACATTTAAGAAAATGACATTTATAAACATAGCAGAAACAAATACATGATATGCAAAAAGTGCAAAAGAGTAAGAGCAGCATACACAAGTATTTACGACATGGCAATACAATATAGCAGCAACGACATATAAAGTGAAAAAGAAGATACAAGAGATACATAAAGTGCAAGAGGAGATACCCCTGTGTTAAAGTGCATTTAGCGGTGATTGCACGTCTGTTTGTTTCTCAACCATTCTTTGAGTTGACCTTTAAAACTATTGAGAGTGGGACAATCCCGTATTTCAGTTGGGAGGCTATTCCAGAAAGAGCTGCCTTTAATGGAAAGGACATTTTGTCCAAAAGCGGTCCGTCTACGGTGGACTTCAGTCTCCTCTGGTGTCCGACCTAGTGCAGCGTCCAGTGTGTTTTCTGTGGATGAATTCCCCTAAGGGAGGGGGGCGGGCCAGCCCCTGTAAACATTTATAAATAAAGCCTCATACTTTTAAAACTGACTTAAATGTCAAAATCAAGCAAATTATGATTTTTCAAGGATGGTACAGTGTGGTGATGAATATGGCTTTCTCTCAAAAAACGTTGATTAGCCTCGTTTTGAACAGGCTGAGGAGATACCATACGGTATATATGGAATTCTGTGAAAAGCGGCCATTAAGCCCTGTGTCACGTCCAATACATCTATTTGCGTAGAAAATAGCTTTGGAAGGCCGTATATTAAATAAAGCAGGCATGCAACTCCCAACACGATATCTAATGTGCGAACATTTTGGAGTTAATTATTTCGTAGGAGGACCTTTCGCATTATAGCTTGGTGCTCTTCTTGCATTCAGTTTGTGTCATGCTAAAAGCGATTAGCCCTCAGAAGTTAGCCCCCGGACCCTTCTAATGGGCCGATTTAATTTAGGCATGTGGGAGACTGCCAGGACCAAGA
>NW_011369945.1:5107077-5115213 GCF_000735185.1 Notothenia coriiceps
GGTAGACAGACGTGGGAGGCAAGTCGCGGTGTACTCAATCAAGGAGGGTATTGAAGGGCACGACAGGTACAGCAGGCCAGGTTTGTAGCTAACGGCTAACAGTCAGAGGGAAGGAATAGCTACGGTGGAGCATTCTCCCTACAGCTAATCTGACGTGTACGAGTAGTTATGCCGAAGGCACCGAAGCGAACTTGAAATTTTACACAAATGGATGTGAAAGACGCCTTACCTGCGACACATTGATAGGTGACATATATAGTGCGAACAACCTGAAGGTACGAGAAGAAAGCAGAGAAGCTAGTGGGTGCACCTTTCAGAGAAAAATCCAATTTACGGCCTGCACTACAGACTGGGCGAAATTGGATGAGATGCTTCATACACGGTCTAATTTGAAGACACCTCATCTACAGAACCCAGTAGACCCCTGGTGGTTTACAACACAAGAGAGTCAAAAAGAGTCAGGGCAAGTGATAGATTGTGATGTGGGTGGAAGAGTGTATCATCCGAAGGAGAGTAAACTAGAAACCTCGAGCAGGTGAAACCGAGTATGCTTCACCAGATTCAAGATGAAGGAGCCTGGGAAGGTTAAAGAACTTTTCTAGGCATGGGACTTCGAAACAGTCTGCAGTTGTGTAAACATATATCCTAGAAGCGGATAGTGAGGAAAGATCCTGATCGTTTTGACATGCGTGAGTGGAGAAACTAGGGAACACCATGTGATCAAAAAGCTAGACTACAATGAGGGATGCGACACTAATAACTGACAGTGTCGGAGTAGTGTTAAGAGAATGTCTCAGCAGAAGGGTAACGACTTGTACTCTGCATAGTTACTGATTAAGCCAGCTTCCACAAAACTTCTTCTTTTTTGGTGTCACATATATATGCCTGGGAAATCCTGAAGGAGTCATTCATGATCCAGCGGTCTGTGTACATGGAGCTGTGAGTCCTATATCTTGAGTCAGGGTGTTGGACCAGAATCATCAAGGTCCTGACAGATGGATTATCCTCATAGATATCCATCTTTAGTATTATACACACATGCATTTACAAAGCTTAGGAATCTACCTATGTTGTGCAATGGATTATATTGTCAAATACACAAGCGACATCTACTGTACCGTACTGTCCGCTCCTGGAGAGGGGATCCCTCATCTGTAGATTCATGAGGTGAAAGATATGCTCTCCCATTCGCTTTAACTCTTTTTCTCTGGAAAAATTTTCCTAGATGGATGTGACAGGGCTATGACGCGTACTAAGCACAGAAGGGTATAGTATTGGCTACTGATATCTGTGTCAATGACTGTGAAGTCCAGTGAGACAAATGGTAACATTATGTGATAATGGGCTAGACATAAATAGACATTGACTAAAATGATTGATGGAGAAGCTGTTAGGCAGCCTCATTTATTTGACAACATGTACTCGCCCTGACCTATGTTTTGTAGTGAGTAAGTTATCACAGCATTTTGCTGATCCCACAGAAGACAACTGGATTACAGCAAACATGTTTCCGTTATCTTAAAGGTACAGCAGATAAACAGCTTTTGTTACAGAAAAGAGCAGCGAGGGCTTAGGGCTTCAAGCCTATAGTGACGCAGATGGGCGGCAGACGCCACAGACAGGAGAAGTACCACAGGGTATTGTGTGAGTATGGGTACAGACAGCTCACTGGTTTCATGGAAAACAAAGAAACAGCCCACAGTGGCAACAGTGGCACTATCAACTTGTGAAGCCGAATATATGGCTCTAGCCTTGACAATACAGGAATGTATTTATCTGGAACAACTGCTCGAAGGAATGGATACCTATGTATATAAGAAAACTGTTGTTTACGAAGACAACCAGGGAACCATTGCACTTGCCAGAAACCCTGTGTGCCGACAGAGGTGTAAACATGTGGATATAAAATATCACTTCATTAGATCTGTCATCAGAGAAGGAAAGATGACACGGTTTACTGTCCTACAGATGACATGGTTGCAGACGCTATGACCAAGCCTGTCTCCAAACTGAAATTGAAAAAATGTGCAGGGGTCATGTTCGGTGTGTAAAATATTGCCTACTATGTAATATTGACTGCCATGTTCTTTTGATGTTTTGAACTGTTATTTTTCTTGGAAAAGTTGTACAGTATACACGTCATTCATAAGTGGGAGTGTTAAGTGTAAGTATTAATATGTCTGCATGTAACTGCACTATAACTGTTCCACAGTAACAGGGCACTATAGGCGTAAGGAAGCGCAGCTATTGTAGCTGACGTCAGGTATCAGATATAAGGGATTGTTCCCTCCCCTTCTATCTCTCTCTCTCTAGCTCTCATGGAGAGCAGGTCAAGTGGTGCAATGCACATATGAAAATAAACCACGCCAGTTAAGGCTAAAGAAGTCCTCGTCGTCATGACCGGTTTATTGCTATACATGTGACTCTGTCAACAACCAGAATACAGGAAATCAATTTTTTTTTTCGTGGTGGGGAACCCCCACCACCCCTTGTTAAAAATGTCCCTCCCACATTCAGGATCCTTCCTACGCCCATGCTTCAAATTGACATGCATAGGAGGGGTAAGATTATTTTTCTGATAAAAGTTGAACATGTTGAACTAGTTCTACTCGATGTGGGCGGAGCCGAAGGACAACGTGACGGAGTGTACTGGATACAATGGATTCTTTCCCATTATATTTATTTTGTCATTTAAATGAACTGAATAAGCTTTATTGTTTCAACTGTACAGACATTTTCATTTTAATATAGTTTAACTTACATAGGCTACACATGGTTACATTCTTCTACTGCTTTACTCCAAACGTTTCCCCTGACATCTGATTTGATGTAGGCCTATTATGATACTTAATGGTACATCTATATAACGTCTTTCTGTAGAGTCAAACATTTTTATTTAATGAAGACACAATTGTATTAATATCTGCATTCATACTTTTCAACAGTTCAAAGGATCAAACGTTCCCTTGCTTTTGTATCCACAAGCTATTACTCTTTTCGTTTTAGATTAAGTATGTACTTTCAGCCAGGAACCACTCACTAATAGTGTTGCAAATATGCCAAGTAAGGGCTATTGGTCAAGAACTAGATTTCTTATACATCATTTAAGCTTCATGATATGCTTCCTCATAATCCTGTATAAAGAACTACAACATATTTGACATTTTCCTTGAGACGCCTTTCAAAAAAAATCTGCTTCAAATATTTCTTGTGCGAAATAACACATAAGGTGACAAAGTTGGGATTTAAATCGAAATAAATGCAAAACGAGAATTGGATCGAATCTGCTGCTCTTAAATACCACTAACGCTGGCTTTTGAAAGGGCAACTTTATTGACACAGCCCTTGTACACGCAGTGTTGTCCTTCAGCATAGCCTTCATTCAAGCTTTTTTCTGGCGTAACTGGAATAACCCTGCGTTGAAGGACACTGCACCACTGTGGACCATGGCGGCAAAGATTCTGCCCGTAGTAAAGTAAGTAATTGTAATTTTACTCGTAATTTCCATTATGTTTTTGATGCAGTGGGGCGTGCTAGCCGCTCCATTAGCCATGTAGCTTAGTGACGCAAAGCTAACTGTCAGTGTGCCGGAGAGATTTCCAGCTGTCATGAACCACTGTGATTACTGGATAGATAGCTTAGTCTGTTTAATAGATCACTATTTAGCTTATCATAGTCTACCTGGAACGTTATACATTGCACTTTAACTGTAGCTTTATACACACCAAGCTTCTTCGTTCACCAACGTGAGCTAATGTTGTATAACTAGCTAACGATACTAGCTAACCGTTGAATAGTTAACTGATTATTTATAGATAGATACTTTATTCATCACTGTTCTATAAAAAGCCAAAATACTACAGAAACTTCAGAGACACTTTAAGCTGTGCACCGCACTAATGGTAACATTTTAAGCGTGTTATTCATCTGTTTGACATATATTTGACAGGATACTGAGGTGGGTTTTCTTGGTTTGTTGCTTGACTGCCTCTCTCCCCATATTTTTAGACTGGCCACCAAGGTGACCATTGCAGGAGGAGCTCTCTACGTTGCCTACGGCTCTGGCCTGTTAGGAAGCAGCGAGCAGGGCTCCGTGGCCCTGGGGAAGGCCAAGGCTGCGATCCCCCCCGCCGTACAGGAGTGGATGAAGTACTTTGGCCTGGAGGTACAGATAAGATGCTCTACTTATGATATGGGCTGATAGTAGGCATGGCCTTGCAACTATAGGACAATATAAAAAGCAAACCCATTTATATCTATATTTGTTTTTGAAATGTGCCTGCAGTAGCTAAAAAGGTAAATACTTTAAACACTGCTGATGATGCTATATTTGTAGACATGGATATTATGTTCTATTCTATTGTCCTACCATCTCACAGTCCTCCCAAACATCATTTTAATTCACTATTACAAGATGAAAATAATGTATTGTTGTTACATTCAATTAAAAGTTCTCAGTTGTGTTTACTACAAACCAGACCAAGTTATTTAAAAGTAACAATCCTAAACCAATAGAATCACTAAATGTGTTTTTTTTGTGGATTATTTTTAAACAAGCATTGATCTGACCCATTCAAATCTACCAGCTCATTTGTATTCTTTCCCATTAAACAAACTATAATGACTTTCCAGGTACAAGGCCCGGTAACAAAAAAACATAAGATGAAGATAACTGTCAAATTATTCTTAAAAATATCCAAATGATTTCAGTATATATTCCTATTCTGGTGGAATTCTGGAGTATCATGCCCACCATTTTTTAAGATAATGTATAAGGTAGTATTGGGAGTCATCAGCCAAACTAATATCTCTCAGATTGCACACTGTCTATTTGCACTGGTTTTACACCATTTCATATAAATGCAATATAGTATACATATTTACAATTCATGTAAGCAAGTCCTGTGGTGTTTCAAACTAACAGACCTCTTCTCATCCCCTCCTCAGGCTCAGCTTCCAACCATACCTACAGTGGAGTTTTCTCCCGTTCAGGCGTGGAACTCTGGTAAGAACTGAAAGAAAACTTGTTCCCTTTTTTTGAAGAGATTGTAACACGTCTGATACCGTCATGAATTTGTTCTTAATGCCCACATTTGAAATGGTGGCAGTGACTTAGATATAGTGATATAGTTAGCATTTCATTTGGTCTGTTATCAATTGAAGCATCACTACCATCGCTCCAATATAATTGTTGTTGTGTTGGTTTATACCTGTAATGCTTTAAATGTATTTCCGATATCTCTAAACCAAACCATTGATTTGTATTGCAGGGGTGCGGAAAACCATTTCAACTCTTTCAGAGGCGCCAACAAACGCGGTTGGATACACAAATCAAGGTTTTCAGTACATGAAAGACCTGACGAAGTAAACGGGACCTCAACCTGGACAACCTGACATTTATTCATGTTTTTGAGTTTTGCACTTGAGAAATTACTTCTTCAAAAGTTGTTTCCCCTCCCAGGAAAGAAGAAACTCCCAACATAGAAGGAAACAGTTCAGCTATAAGGAGTGGAGACTGAATGGGTGCTTTGGTTCTCTAAATGTTAGCGGCATTCGTTTTGAGTTGTTTTGTACATAATGCTAGGAAGCTAAATGTATTTTAAAAAACTAATTATTTTTTTCATTTTGTGTATTCCATCCAAATTAATTTTGCTTAATACTGTCTAATAATAAGTATTTCACCCTCCTTTGTTCTCAAACAATCCAAGTAATCTTATGAAGAAAATGTCTGTATATTGTGTATATATGCAATTTCAAAAGTTGTCACAAAAAATACATCAATCTTAAAACAAGTCACGTCTTTAGTTTGATTTATTAAGGAAAGAATATACTGCATGTTGATCAATAATAATAGATTTAATTTGTTAGCGCTTTTACAGGTGCTCAAAGACGCTTTACAGATAATAGTGAAGAAAAAAGAAAAGAGAAGAAAGGAACAACAAATAAATATATAGTTAAAGTTAAAGTCAAATAATACAAAAACAATCACACATCAAGGCAGCGTGTCTTAAGAACAAGACCAGACAAATGTGCAAAAATCTTTATTACTCATGACAGAATAATAACGACACAAATTGCCTGTTGATGCTGCTACATCTTGGAACAGGAGGTGATTCAAAGCATAAAGAATAGCGCTTACAGTCATTTGTAACTCCACTTTACACAACACAGAAACACTGTACAGCACCACTAGTGGTGATGTACAGTGAGAACCTTTTTTTTTTTAATGTAGGTTAAACTAACGGTACCTATTCTGCCACACATTGTCACTTCCCTACTGTCAAAATAAGGTTTAAATATCTCCAGACACTCTGATCAGATAATGCATGCAGTGTTTTGAAAGCTAAAAATAACAGGAACAGTTAAACCACTGATTGACTAGTTAACTGAGGGATACACTTGAAGAAGACTGACGGGGCTAGACCAATTCAGCAACTGAAAAAGTGTGGATGAAACCAATTTTGCAAGCATACATGTTGGCAAGAGACAAAGTTATAGAGCCTATAACCAGAGTTAGGGAGTTACTGTCAACATACTGTTATTTTTTCAGTTGAATATACCTGTTATAATTCTTGGAAATAAACAACCCTTTCACTAAAAGCTGGTGCTGTTTGGATGAGAAATGTATATAAATGAGAGTAACCACTACAAGCAACATTACAAGGCATTTTACACAAGTCTTACATATTGAATACTGTCATTTGAACATATTGCAACACATTTTTCTTTTTTTCTTCATGCGTATGATATAAAGCATTTATTCCGCCACATTTTCTCTGAAGGAAAAAGCATTTTGGGGAAACGACAGTTGTGGTCAAAAGTTTGCATACACTTGTAAAGAACATGTATTTCATGACAGTCTTGAGTTTTCAATCATTTCTACAACTCTTATTTTTCTGTGATTGAGTGATTGGAGCACATGCTTCTTTGTCACAAAATGACAAAAATGTTATGAATTTGTTATGAGTCTTCTGAAAAAGTGATCAAAAATATACATACAGCATTGCTAATATTTGGTAACATGTCCCTTGGCCATTTTCACCTCAATTAGGCGCTTTTGGTTTCCATCCACAAGCTTCTGGTTAAGCTTTGACCAATCGGTGCATTTCAGCTACATTTGTTTCTTCAGCACTTTCCACATGTTCTCGGTAGGGTTAAAGTCAGGACTTTGGGAAGCCATTCTAAAGCCTTAATTCTAGCCTGATTTAGCCATTTCCTTACCACTTTATATGTGTGTCTGTGGTCATTTTCCTGTTGGAACACCAAACTGTGCCCAAGACCCAACCTTCTGGCTGATGATCTTAGGTTCTCCTGAACAATTTGGAGGTAATCATCCTCCTTCATTATTCCATTTACTTTCTTTCTGTAAAGCACCAGTTCCATTGGCAGCACAACAGGCTCAGCACATAATAGTACCACAACCATGCTTTAAAGGGAACCTATCATGCAAAATGCACGTTTGTACGTCTTTTATACATGAATATGTGTCCCCGGTGTGTCAGGGAACTCACCAAGTGTCAGAAAACACAACTCTCTCTCTTTTCCTCCATACCCAAATACAGACTGATACAGATTTGAAATATCTCTGACGTCAGGAACGAGGAGCTCCGCCTATATGGCCAACTCTCCACCTATCAGGGGAATGTGGGGTTGGGCCACGGCCGGCCATTGCCGCTCGAAAGCGCTGGAGACGCTGTAGTACATATGCCAGGCCTGTAAGTGGCGCTGTAGTCTGCCACAAAAGCAGCGAAGAAGACTTCCCGTGCATGGTTGCCATGGTTGCCCCTCTGTTTATTCTCCGCTGTGGCTCTTTTTCTCCCTCCCCGAGGCAAGCGTTTGCTCCTGCTGCTGCAATTCAATGCAATCCCTCCCCGTCGTGGCAAGCGCTGTAATTCTCTCCGGTAGTCCACCAGCAGATGACAAACACCCACCTCTCCGCCTCTTCCAAGGAACGAGGCAGAGTTTCAGTTAGATTTTTTTTCGCCGGTCAACATGTGTCCGTTTAAATCTTCCGGACAAAATTAGAAAAGTGCCGGTCAAAGGTTTTCTTTGTTATTTATTGAGCTTTAAAACAAATGAATAATGACTCTATATAATCATATAAGAATAAACACGGAGGACGGAGATCTCTTTTTC
>NW_011369945.1:5115258-5150183 GCF_000735185.1 Notothenia coriiceps
TTTATTTGGCAGGGACAATGCAATTAATGAACACTAACCAATAAATATTCAAAGCGTAAATAAGCCAGGATGTTGCTTTGAGCTACTTTCCATCCGCAAGTCCCTCACATAAACATTATAAGAAAATGACATTTATAAACATAAGCAGAAACAAATACGGGGCTATGCAAAAAGGCAAAGAGTAAGAGCAGCATACGCAAGTATTAGGACATGCAATTTACAATATAGGCAGCACGACATAAGTAAAAGAGATTACAAGAGATACTAAAGTGCAAGAGAGATGACCCCTGTGTTTTAAAGTGCATTAGCGTGATTGCACGTCTGTTGTTTCTCAACCATTCTTTGAGGTTTTGCCTTTGAAGCTATTGAAGTGGGGGCAATCCGTATTTCAGGTTGGGAGGCTATTCAGAATGAGCTGCTAATGAAAGACATTTCAACAAAAGCGGTCCGTCTACGGTGGACTTCAGTCTCCTCTGGTGTCCGACCTAGTGCAGCGTCCAGTGTGTTTTCTGTGGATGAATTCCCCTAAGGGAGGGAGGGGGGTCCAGTCCCTGTAAACATTTATAAATAAAGCTCATACTTTTAAAAGACTTAAAATTGTCAAAATTCAAGAAATTATGTTTTTCAAGGATGGTACAGTGGTGGTATGAATATGGCTTTCTCTCAAAAACCTTGATAGCTCTTTTGTACAGCTGAGATATATACAGTATATATGAGATTCTGTGGAAAAGGCCTATTAGCCTTGTGTCACGTAATACATTATTGTAAAATACTTGGAAGCGTATATTAAAATAAAGCAGCATCAACTCCCAACACGATATTTAATTGTGGGACATTTTGGAGTTTATTATTTCGTAGGAGGACCTTTCCATTATAGTTGGGCTCTTCTTGCATTCAGTTTGTCATGTAAAGGATTAGGCTCAGAAGTTAGCCCCGCCCCTTTCTATGGCCTGATTTATTTAGGCAGTGGGGAGGACTGCAGGACCAAGATGTAATGGGGGTGTCAATATTCCTCATGTCAGCAGGTTGTGCTTCATTAATCTGTCTGATTGATCCAGCATCCTATGGTTCCATGACCTTGCTTTGCACAAATAAGAACTGCACCCATGCCAGAGTCACCTGATCTAGTGCTTCGTGCATGGATTTGTTCTTGACTGATTGGAGGCACAGGACAGGGACATATGGACCCACAGCAGTGAGAGCTGAGGGCATTCGACATGTGTGATTGTGAGGCCTATTTGTACATGTTATGATGTCGATGTGCTCTGTTGGATGTTAAAGTCTGATCAGCTGGGGATAATGGTGGGAGATAACATGTAGGAAACATAAAGAATAATTAGAACAATAAAGATTGTAAGATATGAGCATCCCACTGTATGGACAACAAGCTAAATGTATCAACCCGATACGTAGATGTATGGTTAATTTCTTTATTAATTGATTAATCATATGGTCTATTAATTATTAGAAACATTGTGAGAATGGCCAATCCAAGTTTCCCAAAGCTACGTTTTTTCTCTTCTGCCAAACACCTCAAAACGAAATAGTCAGTTGGACATAAGAAGTAGAAAATCATCACAATTAAATAATTCAGTCAGTGTTGCTTATTACATGGATTCACTCGTGAAAAATTTTGTTTTATTTATGACTCAATACCAGCAGATAATTGATGGGTTCTTTTAATTAAGGCATCTGAATTTATAAATGGAGCTAAAAGAGAGATCAGGCCACCTGTAAAAATACCTGAACCATATCTTCCTAAATACCTATACAAAAACAAGACCATAAGCAATCTGTCAACCCTTCACATAAGCCTTCTATCATTTGTTATATTCCTAATTATTATTAGCATCCATAACCAATTATACAGAATACTGACAGCTTACCTTGCAACCCCGTCATGTGACTAATGATGGCTTCCTTTTTTTCCCTCATACTGATATTCTACACAAACTGTGCTGTTGTATTTGCTGTAAAGTGTCTTTACTGTAGGTTATTTTTTATTATATGTACAGCACTTTGGCTCGACCAAAAATCGTTTAAAAATGTGCTATATAAATAAAACTTGATTTGATTCTTTTATCATTGGCCTATAGAGTGCCACAGTGACGCGTCCTAAAACCCGTAAGTAAGCTGTGCATGGGTTCCTTCGGCAGAAAAGCAATGCAATTTCTCCATAGGATTTTGGAAAATAGCTCGAAATAGGGTCTGTGGTTGACACACATTTAAGAGACGGATCACATTTTGTTCAGTCGGATAATCTCCCTACTTTTATAATTTCGAATCGTAAATCTATTATCATAAATCTATCGATTAGATTTATGATGATAATTGCTTATTCTACTAGAACATAAATAGCATATATATATACACCGTGACCAGAATTATACTTGATATAGTTGTATTTAATTAATAGTGATTCAACCTATTTTTTATTTAAATGAGGAAGGATTTATTTGGGAAATTATCACAAGATACCTCATGAGTGACATTCTGAATCTTTGTTAGAAAGACCCTTCAAGTTTTCAACTCATCATCTTATCAAAAGTACATTTGTCTGCTCAGCATTTGAGATTCATTTCCATTTAGATGTTGGCTAAAGTAGCCCTTCATGTAACAGAACCAAGCTTCAACAATCACCTAACCCTAACCCATCAATTTAGCTTAGTTAATAATGTGTTACATTGTGATCTTGTGCTTACATAGAGATTAACAATGGTGGCGAGTGCTCTGTGCTGAAAAAGCCCTCACTCATCTCATGTAGGTGTTTTGTAATTCCAGCATCCTTTCACAAGCACTGACAGCTCTGTATTTTAATCAGCAAACACTCTATTAAGCAATAATAATTTGAGTTATGAGTAAGGCTGGATAAGGTTGGTTGTTCACCCATACAATGTACACGGATGCGCATATTCAGCAGTCATTATCTCATAAATACTGTGATGGACAGTCCACATTTATGTGTATGCCCCTAAGGGCCAAGCAGCTGAGTTATTGATGGTGTATGTATGTAAAATAACCCTTCCTCTTCATGACCCGTCTCTGTTATGTGTTTTCCTTCTGCAGTCTTCATCCAGTTTATTAAAATGCATTACCATAACAGCACACCCACTTTCAACCATATGGTCAATATTTTTATTGCTTGAAATTGTGTGTTCTTTTCAGAGCCCACATATAAAGTGTGTGTCATGTCCTTGCTAATCAGTGTGCAGTGTGTAGCTGGAAGCCTGTTCAGGAATATTAATGAAGCAAACAGGCAGGCTTACATGCACTTAGACTAGATCTATAATGCTATATAGGCCTCTTTCATCAAAAGCAAACAATGGGTTTACATAGCTCAAGTCAATCACAATCTATTCAGACATTTTTCTGGTGAACCAGGGGTGCTGTTTTTGTAAAAAGCTCAAATTGAACTCCAATATTTTTGCATGCTGTAGATGAGGCTGTCAGAATCCTGTCTAGACCCTGTGTTACTCACAGACAATTCAAAGTAGTGGAGGAAACCATTAATGGAACGCTTTGATAGCGGTTCTTTTTAGTTCATTGTTGAGTTATTATGCTGTCAAACATATCATTTTCTAAAATTGATTGTTTTCAGAACTGAGTCAATGAATGTAGTTCGTTAACGGAAAATGGAGTCGCTTATAATTTTGACATTCAATTAATTAATTGTGTTTTTTGACTTTCAACTTGCTGTTTTTTCTGTGTTCTATGTGATAATAAACAGAATATTACTAGACAAGCAATTATAAAATCTACCAATTTCAATGGGCCTGAATATAAATAATAATAATTACTGTTGGTACTATACAATTGTGCCATTGTTGTTCACTTCTTACATAGAGTAGGGTTACAAAAATAAATCAGGATATCCCTACATAAAAGCGCAGATTTACTCGGAGGCATTGTTTGAGTTTCGGGATGGGTATCGTTAGGATTTTATCAATACCGGTACCGGTACTGCTTATCGGTATTTTTCGATACTCTTATCGATACTTTTCAATAATTTGGTGTTAATAAACTAAAAAAAGACAAGGCGATGTGCCTGCAAGACTGCACCCAGGTAAAGAAAACATATTACCCGTGCGCAGCAGCTAACCTGCCTGCGAGCCTTCGCTCAGGTCACATTTACACACGGCGCGGCTGAAGCCCGCTAGCACTATTAGCACTAGCAGTATCGCTAGCACTGTATTAGATTCAATGAGTGTCTCGTTTATGCTTCATTAAGTTGCTTGTGTCACCCCCTTTACAAGCAACTCAGTGAGTACATAGATTGCACCTTGCACTATCGCCACTACATTTTTTTAAAGTGCATCCAGACCTTCGATCGCTTCGCTCTGTCCGTCATGCCTGCGGGAGTCTCACAACAATAATAAGAGCGCTGTTGAGAGAGATGAGGAGTGGCATTTACAGTGGCCAATCAGAGGGGTCTCAAACCGGATACATCACACGGGATGAGGGTTCCCAACCAACCAGAATGGTTTAAAGTTAAACTAAGGAAGTAGACGTAACAGATATACCGATTGCAGCACCGTTTATCCAGCGGCTTAACGGTATACCGATACCGTCCAATCAGGTACCGGTATTGACTTAGTACCGGTTCTCGGTACCCAAGCCTTTGGTTTGACTTCAAAACAACAATTAGAGCAGGACACTACAGCTGTTGAAAACCATATCTGTAATTACTCAATTTTATTAATTAGAAATATGTCACATGCCTTAAGACATCGGCAACTCAACGCCCACTGTTCATAACTTCATGTACACAATTACATGTCTTTGAAGCTTTTATTCCAAAGTTCAAAGGTTGTTTGACTGTTGATGACAAACTGTTTCATTAGAAATTGGATGTTGTAGTATTTACTTTGGTAAACAAGCCTGTGACATCATCAGCCTAATTAATGCAACATAGTAATCAGCTGGCACACCTTGTATCTATCAGCTGTTGTTTCCTGCACTAATTATGGTTTTAAAGTTAATCCAAAAACTTGAAAGTGCAAAATAATTAGGCTTTATTTTGAAGTAGCTCTTCTTATATACGTGGTTCTCATCCTGATGTAATTGAATGTTATTTAAATACTGCCTGAACATCATTTACTCCCACTAATCCCATCATTAAATGAAATGTATACAATATTACAGCCCAACGTTGACATTTTGCTCATTAATAAACATAGTGGTTCTTGCTTCGTTGCTGTTTGTTTTTTTGTTAGTATTATATTTAAGCAGAGTCCGTGCTGTTTGTCCTGTCTTCTTGTAAAATATTTCCCAAGAACTATTCTGATTTCATCTTCTAAATCTGTCTGACTTTTCTGCCCGAGGTTATTATGCTAAACTTAGCTTGGTGGACGGCGCCATGTTGAGAGCGTTCCCCATGTTTTTGCCCAACTCTGGGTGAGGAAAGGTGACATTTCTCATTATGAGATGTTTTATTGACCCTCAAGGGAAGTTGGGAGCTGGATAAGAGGAGGCAGACAGAGGGAGGGTGCCATCTGAGCGAATCAATAAGCTTGTGTGTATTTTGGGTTTGTGCACAGTGCATACTGGTCTGACTCACAGGATGTGGACTGTGCATACAGCCTTTTTCAGAAGGAATTCTCCCCCCTTCCCGCTATCTCTGCTACCGATTTTCCAAAGGCGTCGTTGCTGCATCCTTCGCTTAGCACCGCCCAAGACGATTGTGTCTGTTCTAAAGAAATACAAACAATGGAGCGTTTTTTTTTTTATACCTTTGTGCAGAATTAAGATGGCTTCAGCACGACTTTTCTTTAGCGCTTGCACAGTGCAAAAATAAAGTGTGGAGATAGGTCTGGCTCTGCAATAATAGTGCATGCCATACCCATCATAAAACAATGCATTGAGTGAATGGAGTAGGGCAAAGAGTAAATACCAAAATCAATTCAACCACCACAAACTAAACTGAGATATCGACAGCACTTTCTTTTTTATGCTTACAGCAGCCCGTAAACTAATAAAATATGGTTCAATCCTTCTGTCACCATCATGAAAACCTGACAACATGAATGGCATTAAGTCTCATTTGCCATTAACAGGTTGTTGGGGAACTTCAATTATATTTAATTATGATTGAGCCATTTAATGTTCACATGAACCACATCACATTTAATGCTGAGGTCAACTGGATGTTTCTAACTTAAGTGATGCATAGTGCACACTTAGCCTTAAGGAGGCTGTTCGATAGCTGTAATTTGCATTAATCTATTAGCGGTTCAGCGTACCTTTAACTGATTCCAATAATATTTTATATTTTGTCTTGGGTTGTAATTTTTTAGATTTAAAAATACATGTTTTACCTAATGTGGAATGTCATGATTGGGGTAAAAAATACATTGCTTAGCTCCCAGTTCTACATACGGGTAAAGGACTTATCAAAAAGTAGAATTGTATGTTATTATTGTTAATTATGGCAATGAAAGGTACAGTAATGTCAGCAAGGGAGAGTTTGGATTTTTTTAATGAATGTTTTTTCTTCTCCAGTATTACTCCAAGTGGACTCTCGATCAGAATATCTCTTTATTACCAGTTCATGTGCTGCAGAGGTAAAGACGAGGGCAAAGTTGATGTGCAGATGCAGATATTTGAGTTGGCATAGTAACTTAATTATAGCCACCTCCCTCGTAGAAGATGTCTTATGTTTCCTCCTGTTCCACTTCAATCAAAAGGATGTTAAAAATAAATCTATTTCTCAAGTTTAAACATCATCTACCTTTTTTCGGTATAAAAATAAACTAGCTTAAATGACAGTATGGGAGCATACGCTGTACGGTTCCCTGGAGGCTTAAAAAATAGAGCAGTGGATTGCTCATACTCCAAGAGCCACGTGGGATTTCCTGCAGTTCCACGTATGTAACATGAGAGATGAATGGAATGTTCTCAATGACCTTATATATATATATACACCCAGGAAAAACCTAAGTGCATTGGTTTTATTTTCCAGGCATAGCCATAACAGGTTCAACATTCACCTTCTATACAAAGCATATTTTGTCCTCAGGCACACTGAATTGCTGATGGAATTAGTCCAACCGCCTCAGTGCAATATCCTTTATCACTCCCTGTGGTCAGTCATTTAGGCGATGTAGCTTTCAGCTTTGGGGTTAATCTCCTCATCAGATCTCAATGGACGTTGATCTTATGTGAAGTCTCTGCAAGGTGTGAAGTAAATTAATTTCATACCCCGGTAAGTCTGTAGGCTGCGGTGACATTGACGAGTAGATGGGGGATGTGTGTTCATTTTAATGCGCCAAAAAAAAGCAATTGCACAACAAACATGCATGACTTTTCGAATTCATGAGCTGAACAACAGCTTTGCACTGATTACCTGATCATCTGAGGATGACCTCCGTCCCCGAAGCCTTTGGGATAGAAAAGTTATTCTCACAGAAGCCTTATTTTTCAGAAGGATGAGAGCCACACTTTTAATCAGTCGGTGCTGATGATGGGGTATAATTCTGGTGATTGAACCAAATCTTCAGTTGAGGTGATGAGCTGTGAGGACTTTGATTATAGCAAAAAGTGGTCACATCATTGCATACTTTACCCTTGGCTATCATGTCCTGTCTGAATGACATCTACATATTTCAAGCTAATGGGAACCCAAACTAGATGCGTTGGATCCCTTGGGTCCCAGGTTTGATTAGTTGGCATATGTCTTCTCCGCATTTTATCTGAATGTGCTTTTATGTTTAGGATTCAGACGGAGCAACATATGAAGCAAGTCAAGGCCTTTTTATTTACCTTTGTTATGTGGCAGGCTTCCAGCCAGACATATGCCACACAGTGGATTGGTTTATGTGATTCCTCTCGAGCCTACCAAACTCTAAAGCTTTGAATGAATGTTCAACTATAAAACAATCTTCCCCTGGTAGATTTTGTAAAGATAGCCACGGCGCTGTCACAGGGACTTTTTGAGGAAAAATAGCGGCTGATTAGCTGCCAAGACTTTTGAAATAACTTCAGCACTAAAGCCAGGATACGACTCTGACAGAACTCTATGTCTGAAGCAGCCAGACATCTGGTCTAATGTGTGAAAGGATTTGACTGCTTTTCCTTCCTCAGAGTCCCGTGGTGCTGGAATCAGAGATGGACAGATCTTTAAAACCAAGAAAGATATTTTTGTTCCATCTGGAAACTGAGTGAAAACGTTACGTCTCCAAGGAATATGTTTATTTGCCCTAAGTGTATGAAATAAATCACCAGATCTTCATAGATATTTTAAGTACACAGGGGGACTCTCTGAGTACATTTGAGTTATTAAAGTAAGAGCTGTTGCCTGTGTAAGTATTTTTGTTTTGGTGTCAGTACAAGCAGGTTGAAAAAACTAATTCCCAAGGTTAAAGGGGAGGGGTTTGCAAGCGTGTATTCATCTTCCAGTACAGTAATTAGACCTAATGAAGGATTGCGTTTATCTGCCCTGCTGGCATCATACATGGAGGCTGGGTGCTGTTAGCTCTCATTTAAAGAAAATGTCCATCTTTCTTTCAGCTTTTCAAAGTGAGTTTTCATTACTTAAAACTCAAACAAAAAAATTGTCTGTAAGACGAAGGCAAAAGGACTTTTAGTGGAGGCTTATCCTAAAAGTTTGTTGTGTTTGACATACAATCCCTTTTGGAAAATTCTGCCCCTTGTCTCCTCTGGCTTTCAGACCTTTTCTCTGTCACAGTCTTCTGCTCACTGCTTAATGCACTCTGTAGAGATACACGTTTGAATGATATTAAGGAAATATGCATTCTCCAACATTTTAGCAGCAGTAAATTGCATGTAACTGCTGCTTTAATATGAAGTCTGTTTTATATCATCTTTGTAAATGCAAGGTTCAGTAGCTAATGTTAACGGGCAGACTAAGTAGCGTAATGTTACTGAAGTGTCTATAAGTGGGATTCAGACAGTTGCCATTAGGTGAAACTGCTTAGCAATGTGGTGAACGAGGATGCATAAAGAGCTGTAAGAAATGTGTATTAAGTTGAGGAACATTGTGGTTTGGTTGATTTATTGTCCAAAATGTTGAAGCTGTCTTGGAATCACCACCGTCATCCATATTAATTGCAAATAATAAAGCGAAATTCAAATTTTAGGAATTCAGAAGGAAAATACAACCATTAGCGAATGAAGAGGTGTTCCTAATTTGCTCAATGTGTCTTTTCAAGTCAATATTTCAAGGATGCTACGTCATCGAGTGCCGCCGCAGGACTGTTCCAATCTCCAGCATACTTGGAATTCCACCGAGGCCGCGTCCTTGGTTTGGGGGTAATTTCGAGGCTGCACATGGGTAGACTTCGCGTCCTTAAAATCCCCACAATGCTTTGCGCACGGACCAATTTCCCCAAATCTGTGGCGGAAAATGTAAGGCAGGGCCTCTCATATGACACACACCTGCACACTTGCTAGCCTGTTCCACTCTTCGTTTTCCGAATGCCAGGAAGGATTCTTGCCTCGCTTCTGAAGCAAGTGACTTGGAAGACATGTGCTACCAAGCAAGCTTCCTCGCGATTGAGAAACGGCCAGAGTCTCTGCCTGAATTAACTGCTCCGACAATACTGAGGTGAGCGTGGGCAAGGTAGAGCAAGAAGGAAATGAACACAGAAAGCAAGGATGGATATACATCATTGTTCATTGACAGATGAATATGGATGTAAATATTGATGTAACTTGACAGCTACTCGGATCAGAAATATCACTCAGATACAATTAGCTTTATTAACAAATTGTTATTTATTGGCAGTCCCTCAAAAACGAACACAAGCTTATGAACAAAGAGCGTAATGAAGCCATTGAAACATTTATATAATAGTAGACTGTAAGGAAATGTAGGGGGAGTTATTTGTATTAAACATTTATTCATCTATTTTATTATGAAGGTAACTTTATCCAAATGGGTAAAGCACCAGGCAGAAGAAAAACATTTAGTATTTAAAGTGACTATTGCTCCATTTATAAATTGCATTTTTTAATTTCAAACAATTTCTTTAGAACTTTAGAGACCTTTTCCTTTCAAGGACGGAACGAGCAGGAAGAGGAGCAGGAGCTTTCAGAAGCAGAGCTTTTTAAAAACAGCACATACTGCAGTCTGCAGAGTGAAAAGCTTTAGAGAAGCAGGGCGCAGCGGGGAGTAAACACATATAGAGACTCCCAGTGAAAGCCATCTGACCCCTGCCTTGAATCTGATGATCCTCAACGCCCAACCATCCCAAACTAAGAGCGAGATCAAAGTTCTCACAGCTCACACTTTGCTTTCCTGCTTGTTGTGTTTCTTAGATATACTGTTTACTTAAAAACACACCACAGCTTCAGCATGGGTCCACACTTTGAGCAGTCTTGATAACATGAGAAGGGAAACATGGTTTGAGATTAAAGGTGCCCTATTATACTGTTTTTCATCAATATATTATAGGTCTCAGATATATACAAAACATGTCTCTGAAGTATTTGGCTCGAAATACCAAACAGATCATGCATTGTAGCATCCTACAAACCCCTCTGTTTCAGCCCTGTTTCAAAAGTGCTGATTCTGTGTCTGTTACTTTAGATGAAAATAAGGAGCCACTCTGAGAGATATTTGGTTAAAAATAACACAATGGTGCTCTAGGAGAAGATTCAGGTGATAAGGTGTGTGGGGGGGGGGGTTACCTTGGTTGTTTATTGGCTAATGGTTACATAACCCAAAAAATCGTTATGACATCATAAAGTGGCTAAAATCTGGTTTCTATAGAAATGGATCAGGACAAAAAGTGAGCGAATCTTTTTTCCTGAGACTTTCAGAATCTCTTTACACAGAGGGGACACATGTTTATGTAGAAAAGACATGAACAACTGGATTTTGCATAATAGGTGAACTTTAAGTAAATACATATTTCACCTGCAACTCCTCTAAGGCCTCGTACCTCATGTTTTTATGATTGGATGAAGGGTTATGTAATTGGAAAATAAAACCAATCAATCAAAGACCTTTAAGGAGGTTCAAGTCACACAAAAGGAAATAGAAGTGCCTGGTGTTGAAAAGCTTTTGATCATAGTCTAGGACCTGTGTTAGATATGTATGCACTTAATTTAGGAGAGAATATCTCAACTGTTCTAGACTAATATGACCCCACTGAACAACTTGAGATGTGTGCCAAAATCTCTATCCAGGACGAAAAGCCCCAAAATTACCACGCCCTTTTTTTAAAGACCACGGTGGTCTTTAAAAAAAGGGCGTGGTAATTTTGGGGCTTTTCGTCCTGGATAGAGATTTTGGCACACATCTCAAGTTGTTCAGTGGGGTCATATTAGTCTNTGGCCCCTTGTGTATAAACACATATTTTCTGCACGTTTTACGAAAACGTACTATCCAGGGAAGTTGTAATACTTTAATACTACCTCGGTAAAAGCAGAGTCACGATCCACGACAAAAACAGGGTCCAAAAATAAACGTTCCAATGTGAAATTAGGAGATGAAACTCTCCCACTTTTCGAAAAATTCCACAAATGCCGCGTGAAAATCGACTCCAGTGGACGACACGATGAAAAAGTGCTGATATGATTGTTTTAGTGTGAGTAAAAAAATTTCGGTCCCTGGTTTGTCCCGGGTGAAATAACCTGAACTTAAACCTTGTAAACTGACTGTTATGAGAGTAGTTGCTTAAAATTGATAAAAAAACACTTCTTGTCTTTCATATTAAATTCATTTTACAAGGGAGAAGTGAAGTTTTACACAGGACTAAAGAATGTTAAACCTTTTATTTAATATTTAAAATTCAGGTCGAAAAAACAAATGAAAATGAAGATGGGTGTAAATAAAGGTTTCCATCAAGTAAAAAAGTGATGAAATATTTTCGTATATCTAGGTTTCTACAAAATTTCTGAGCACGTCCAGTGGTAAGGTTGTGGTAGTTGTTGTTATCTCTACTATAGGACGGCTTTGGTTAAGTTCTATGTTATCAGGAACATAGATTGGACGTGCCCCAGACTGTCCAGTTTGTTTATGAGGTCATCAAGAAGTCCTGATTGGCCCGATATTCGCAGGACGACAATTTCCTGAGACTAATAAAATCTCGGTGGTTACGTCCCTGTCTCCCTTCTAGTAAAAACTCATAATTCCAAGTAATAACAATTGGAGAGGGGGTGGGGTTGGCTGTACGAGTAAACGTCGTTGTCTGATTATAATCGCGAGTGGAAACCGAGACACACAGTCATAACAGAGGTGTGTGTCCCGTGGGCTGTAATTTAATCGAGATTTAAGAGCTAGTGTGAGCGAGGAAGTCTCGTCGTCTCGTCTACAAACTACGGTTTTATGAGTCGTGTGAAGGGTAGCGAATAATGTCGGATTGAAATACTGTGCTGTTTTCGACTTACAGTGGTTCAATAACCTTGAGTTCCTTAGTTGAGAATACAAGTAAACTTGGAGGCCAAATTAGAAAATCTCCGGAATCCCTACCTAACTAACCATTTTATGACCCCGCATTACAACCAACTTTATTATTAGAACGCCTTACACCTATAAAAAAACGCACAAAATTCTTGATTTAGATTAGTTTATTGGGATTACTTGGTAGAAAGGTACTTTTATTGGAATATTAAGCGAGTTTGATAATATAGATCGATGATTTCGTTATCGGAAGGACATTCCGTAGAAGACGGAATAATTTCAAGGGTCAGATAAAAAGAAAGTTTACTCCTACCCTTCTGTGTCTCGACCTTTACGGAGAGTAACGGGAACGACGTTTGTACCTTCGTACAACTTTTTGGCCTCCACCTAAATAAAGAGGGTTTAATTCAATGTTGGTTTCCATTTATCTTTGAGGGTGGTGACGGTAAAAAGAAAGTAAAAATAAACTTGTCCGGGGTTTGGCCCCGTATGGGAGTTATCGGAAAATCGAATGGGATGTTAAAGAGGACAATATGTCATATACCAAGCACTTACGACTAACAATACCAAAATATTATTATGTAAATTTTTTAAGGTTAGTGCAACCGCGCGGTCGAGTGTAAGAGGTCAAGTCAGGTGCGATCAAGAGAAGAGGTAGGACATCGACCCCAAGGGTTCAGGATGTCGTTTATTGAATTTCGGTCACAAGGGGGTGTTACAAGGACAGACCGGGGCACTCACCAAGTGTCAGAAAACACAACCCTCTCTCTTTTCCTCCATACCCAAATCTCTAAAAACGGGACTGCAACGGATCTGATACAGACTGATACAGATTTGAAAATTCTCTGACGTCAGGAACGAGGAGCCCCGCCTATATGGCCAACCCTCCACCTATCAGGGGAATGTGGGGTTGGGCCACGGCCGGCCATTGCCGCTCGAAAGCGCTGGAAACACTGTAGTCCATATGCCAGGCCTGTAAGTGGCGCTGTAGTCTGCTACAAAAGCAGCGAAGAAGACTTCCCGTGCATGGTTGCCATGGTTTCCCTTCTGTTTATTCTCCGCTGTGGCTTTTTTTCTCCCTCCCCGAGGCAAGCGTTTGCTCCTGCTGCTGTTATTTAATGCAATCCCTCCGCGTCGAGGCAAGCACTGTAATTCTCTCCAGTTTGCCACCAGCTAATGACAAACACCCACCTCTCCGCCTCTTCCAAGGGACGAGGGGAACATGCGGCAGAGTTTCAGTTAGATTTTTTTCTGCCGGTCAACATCTCCGTTAAAGTTTCAATCTTCCAGACAAAATTAGAAAAGTGCCGGTCAAAGGTCTTCTTTGTTATTTATTGAGCTTTAAAACAAATGAATAATGGCTCTATTTAATAATCAAAGAATAAAACAAGGAGGAGGGAGCCTCTCTTTTCCTCCCCCTCTTCTGAGAGCCCAGCAGCTGATCTCGCTCTCCTGCAGGGGGGCGTGGTCAGCTGAAGCTCATTTGCATTAAAGCTGTCAAAGAATCAGCCCCTGCAAAAACAGGGCTGGAAAGAGCAAATAGAGCAAAATGAGGCATGGCTAAAATGCAGGATCTGAAAAAAAACTATATTTATATACTTTGTATAGGTATGGCCCTACAATATATTGTTCAAATATAGCATGATAGGTCCACTTTAAATAAGAAATTGACAGCTATTTGTCCTGGTCTGTAAAATGTCTGCACTAGTAGCAACTGAATAAAAAGGTAATATCCTCTCCATTTTCTCTGATATCTGGCTGGCTTTCAAATGTCAAATAGCTGTTATCAGTAATAACCAATAAGAGGTTGACAGACAATTCTCCGGTAAGTATATCTTGTACTGTGTATGTGTGTGTTAGTCTTCATGTGTGTGGCCAAATTGCTTTGTCAAGCAGGCTGCTCGTAGCGAAAATCAACAGCACATCAGTATTTTGAATATGATTTAGATGATCGCGAAAAGGAAAAAAAAAGGCTCTTTTTGCATAAAACTTTTTTTTAATAAAACCTGCAGAGGCAGACATTGTTCTGTGGCCAGTTTGAAAATGGGAGCCATGACCCATTTGCTTCCACATTGGGTATTCAACTAGGACATCATGTTGTCTACTGAGCATTACATGGAACTCATGTGTAAAATTAGAATGAGGACTTAATCAGAAACCAGCTAGTTCAGGCTCCCAATTATTTGACTATACTGGAAATAAGTGTGTGGCAGAAAAGCTAGAGAGAGTGCAATATGTTCTCTGTGGGTGCATGAGTGACCCGTAGACCCAGGGAAGAAGCACTCCAATACATTTCTCACTCTGGGTATAGGCATAGGACATAAATGCCCACAAAAACTCAGGAGCTATGACTAACCGTGTGAAAAGTGTCTCCAGGCATTATTTCTTGCAGTTATGGAGAACAGTAAATCTTATTTTATGTAAACATACGTAATATAATTAGAAAATACCAGAAGCCACCAAGACTCTTCTGAACCTCTTCATTTTAATGCCTGAAACCGTCAAGTTCCCAGTCATTATAATTATGAATGAGAGTAATAACTCATATGAATGAGTCCTGCTTGAAACAGGTAGCATTGTTGACTCTAGCTATTCTGCAAAGCTTGATTGTGTTCCTTGAATGGGAACAGGAGCAGAGACTTGGCATTCGAGGCACAGCCATTAACTGTGGGACGCTGCCAAAATGATTATTTTCCTCTTCAAATCTCTGGTTGATTTTGTTAGTCATTATCAGACAGAGACAACAGTATTTTTAGCTTCACAGTTGGATGATACATTTGAAGAAAATGATGCAATAAAGAAAAAAAAGTAAAAGATAAAAGGTCGAAAAACAAGCGGGAGGTTCAGCCATATTTTCAGATATATGACTTCCCGTCCAGATGTCTTATGGTCATGAGTTTAACTACGCCCATAGTTCAGTCTATAAAGTCCAAATGCAAATACAATCCATATGCAGTCCACTGCATCAATCACAACTGGAATGTGAACCACATTGTCTCACATGTTTGGGTGAATACTGAACTGAATTTCAAAATTTCAAAAACGACAAAGCAATGAAGCAGTACTGCCAGTTCAATTACAATTTCATTTAAATGGTCATTTAAATGGTCATTTAAATGGTCATTTAAATGCCAAATCAGAGTCCCTCTAGAGATTGTTGTTCAGCAATCCTGACCATGCATTGTTTAATTAGTTTATATTAAGAGAGTTGTTATTGGGCTAAATGTTTTAATTGCTCAATTAAAACAGAGGTTAGATAATTATGGAATGGACAGAAAAATACACTGCAGTATATTCAAATGAGCATGTCCCCGGAAGCAGACACAGAATCTGGTTGGGGGGGGGAAACGATTTGACATGCAGCGCACATCTCCAGTAGTTAGTTGTTCTTAGGCAACGGGCAATTAGAGGAGATAGCGCCGCTGTTATCTGCGGCTGAATCTGAAGGCAGATTCCAGTATTAATAGGCAGGCAACACCTGAGCAAAGAACTGTAGATATCCTGCAGGCAAAATACTTTAAGCACTGTTTTACCTCCTTTTACTTCTGTAGCGAAGGACATCTCTTCAATCTTCCACAAAAAAATAAAGAAATGAAAACATAACGACATCTCATTTTGGAGAAACTCTTGGGTCACATCAATTTACATGTAAAGGAATAACAAAAAATAACAAAGCAACACAAACTTTTACAGCAGAATGGCACTGAATGTATTTCAAGGACAGATTTGATTTGAGCTGGTCACTCAACCCACAAAGGATTTAGTTTTTTTTCAAACTGGTTTCCTGTTATTGTTGTAAGGCTAATTAACACGTTAAAGTGTTCAATTGACACAACAATTATTGGAAGTAGTGGAAAGAAGATTAAAAGAACATAGTGAAAAAGATGGATTTAAAAAAAACTTCTCCTTTGAGACTTGCTTAAAAAAAACATAAAGGGTTGATGAAAAATACACTATTACGTAGCGGTGAATACTTTTGACTCAAATTTGAACAGTATGGGTGTTGTTGTTGACATTGAGATCGTACCTGTGTTGATGCAGTTATACGGATTCTGTGAAGTCCCAGTCCACTTCTCCCAGGCATAGAGGAAGTTGCTGTAGTTCGGCTTCATCTTTCATGCTGCAGAACACAAATGTAGAAAATGAAGCCAACACGGCTACAAAACATATGATTCTCAGTATGCGTTAGAGCAGGGGTGTCAAACTCAAATACACAGTGGGCCAAAATCAAAAATGGGTACTAGTCGAGGGCCGGACTGGTTCAATGTTTATTGCAAAACTTATTGAAATGAACTTATTGCACATATTAAACCAGGAACTAACAAAGCTTAAATTATTGCCTATAAAAAGTCATTTCTTATGATCACATTTTCCCACAGGCCAACAACAGCTTCAAAAAAACTATTTCCCTCAAAGAACAAACCAAACATGCCCTGTTGTCGCAATAAAAAAAGTGCAGAAGGAAACATCCATTAAACTCAGTGTGCTGCTCTGTGATGCTAGTTCAAGCAGATACTTGGCATCTCATCTTGGGTGCAAGTTCATCAATGTTTGGGCTCAGGCTCTGAGCGGAGGAAACCCTCAGGGTTGAGTGAAGGTGTGCGTGCAATATATCGGCGGGCCAGATCTAATAGTAATTAGAAATTATCCTGCGGCCCGAAGTTTAATTGTTCCAAGTAATTCAATGAGAAGAACCCATCAAAGTGAAAATATCTTCTGGTGTAGATATTACAGCATTTTACTATTTATTTTGCATACCTGGCCGGCCTTGAGATGGAGGAGAAAGTTAGTACTGCTCTGATTAACTTTCAAGAGCCTCACAATATATAGGATCAGAGAGGTACACAAACTGCTGTCTTTCCATTTTAAATTATCCCAGGCATCCTGTTGTTTGTATGTAATCTTCTTTACCTGCACCCTGAAGCAAAATACCCACATTTTAACAACCCCTTGCATTGTTTTGCCACGGTGCAAATTGTCTGCGTGAATATATCTTATGCAGAGCTGAATGCTGAATTGATGAGCAGACAATATTGCTGTAATCCCATAACATTTAAATTAGAACAAAAACTCATGCAGGCTGCTCATGAATTGTCCTAAGGTAAGCAAAAATAAAACACAAATACAAATCTTCATATAACCCCAAAGAAACATTACCATGGAGTCTGCTCACTAATTAAAGCCACAGAATGAATGTAAGACTCACCTCGATAGGCCACTAAAGTTGGTAGGGCTAATTACTGCAGCGTAAAGGAGTGAGAACAACAGCATCACAGCCGCTATAGCTTCTATAGAAGCTGATCGCCTTAAGGGATTAAAAGTATGCAACATATTTTTCTTCTTCCTTGTTGCCTAAAGCAGTGGTTCAATCTCCAAAGAGTGAAAGATGGAGTGGATGTGATTGATTAAACAGGCTGTTCATGTTCTTTGTATTAGTAAAGAAAAGACACGTCTGGGAGTTGTTGAATTGAAGACATCCAGTAGGCAAATACAACAACAAGAGTATAAATAGGTGTGCTTTTTTTGCTGAAAGAAACTGGTGTGGTGTTTTTCTATGCTGCTGATAAAGCCTGGTAATTACAGTGGATTGTCATTTTCGTTTCACTTCATTTCATTTAGCCTTCACTTTGTTAAAGTTATCAGATTTTTTGTTTGGTTTTGCTCAAACCAATCTGTAGCTACTTTAGCTACCTATTTCAATCGTTAAACAAACAGGAGATGTTGGCAGAATTGCAAGAGTTCCGACAAGTCTAATGAAGAGTATTGCAAAACGCACTGATTTCACATTATCCTGATTTTATATCTTGTGTGTTTTCCAGATGGGCAACACACTGAAAACTGACACTGTTCAAGTCATTCCGCTAACCAGGATCATATTATGATGAAACTGCCCTGAGCCTAATCTCTGAGTGTACCCATGCCCACTCACATCCTCCTAAACATCTGGTTTAAAGTTGCGAAGAAACCATTAACAGTAATGAGGATCGATGTCGGTGCTAAAAGTATTGGCAGTCCAGGCCAGGAGCTGCTCTCTGTGCATCTTTATTAGTCTGCAGAAAGAGTGGCTGGTCTCTAGCCTGCCAGCTCTAATAGGAGCGCATTGATCAGAAGGTCAGGCCGGGCTGGATCCAGCCCTTTAATTGCCCGTGTCACTCCTCGCTCTAATTCCAACAGCTGTCAGTCGTCTCCCAGGTAAACCAAGGCCACCGTCACACGTGGCAGTTCACACAGAGGTAAAGGTAAGGCTCGGGACAGAATAAAGATCGAGGCGAAGGCAGTCATTCTTAAAGGGCCCATGTCATGGCCATTTCTACTGATCATAATTCCATTGTTGAGGTATACTAGAATACATTTATATTGTGCAATTTTCCAAACTCACATTGGTTTCTCATACAGCATCTCTGTATAGTATGTGTATTCACTCTCTGTCCTAAACGGATTGTTGGAGCTCCTGCATTTGCCACGGAAGGCGAGTGGCAGCTACCGTAAACCTTCTCTTAACTCTTAATTTGTGGCATTTACTTGCCACGGCAAGTTGTGGCATATACTTGCCACGGCAAGTTGTGGCATACATAAGTTGTGGCATATACTTGCCACGGCAAGTTGTGGCATGATTGTGGCATATACTTGCCACGGCAAGTTGTGGCTGTGGCATATACTTGCCACNTTTGTGTGTCTGTGGTCATTGTCCTGTTGGAGCACTCAACTGCGCCCAAGACCCAACCTTCTGGCTGATGATTTTAGGTTCTCCTAAATCATTTGGAGGTAATCCTTTCTTCATTATTCCATTGACTTTAGGAAAAACACCAGTTCCATTGGCAGCAAAACATGCTCAGCGCATAATAGTAGCACCACCATGCTTGACGGTAGGCATAGCGATGTTGGTGTTAAAGGCCTCACTTTCTCTCCTCCAAACATATTTCTGATAATTGTGGCCAAACAGATACATTTGAGTTTCCTCTGACCCCAGAACTTTACTCCAGAAGGCCTTTTCTTCGTCCATTTGATCAGCAGCAAACTTCAGTCGAGCCTCAATGTGCCGCTTCCTTCCTGCACGGCAGCCTCTCAGCCCATAGTGATGTGAAACACGCTTGACTGTGGACACTGACACCTGTGTTCCAGCAGCTTCTAATTCATTGCAGACCTGTTTTTTTAATGGTACTCTGTTGACTCTTGACCATCCTGACCATTTTTCTCTCCGTAGCAGGTGACGGCTTGCGTTTTTCTTCCTGATCATGGCAGTGACGCAACTGTGCCATGCACTTTATACCTACAATCAACTGTGTGCACAGTTGATCTTGGGACCTGTAGCTGCTTTGAAATGGCTACAAGTGACTTTCCTGACTTATTGAAGTCCAATGATCCACTTTTTCAGATCCATGTTGAGGCTCCTTTGACCTTTCCATTGTAGTGATGTGGATGAGTCTAACGATTGTATCATATGAACCCTATTTCAATGGGTTACCTGCTATAGTCAATTATAATCACTCACACAAAGTTAAGAGGCCATGTCACAAAGTTCATTTGATTAAAACAACTGTCTGCATCCCAAAAATTGATAATTCATGTTGCTGTATGTATATTTTTGACCCAACAGATTTGATCACATTTTCAGAAAACCCATTATAAATTAATAAAAGAACCAAACGTCATGATTTTTTGTATGTGCTCCAATTACTGTCACAGAAAAATAAGAGTTGTAGAAATGATTGAAAAGTCAAGGCTTTCATGAAATACATGTTCTTTACAAGTGTATGTAAACTTTTGACCACAACAGTATATAGCGTACTATAACCTAAACATGTAAACTTTATACAATAAAGTGCTCCCCGAAGATCAACAGTGAGCTTATACAACCAATGAAGTGTGTAATATTTAAAGAACATTTGATACTGCATTAACAGCAAAACACAGCACTCATAAACTGATGGTTGCAAAACTTTCCTCAAGCTGTCAGTGTCCTTACATCTGAATGAAATCCAAATAGCAGCCTTCATACGCAAAGATTTAATAAGGGCGTAGATGGTGGAGATATAGTATTTACAATATTGCAAAAATGACAAGCCGGAAGGCACTTTATGATTTGTGTGGGATCTAATTGATATGAGAATTTGGCAAACTGTGTGTTCTCCACCAGTGCAAAGTATCTTACAACTTGCTAAATATGGTGCAACGGTGCAGGAGAATCTTTATACAAAGCATAATTCATCTAAAAGGCTTTTGTAAATATAAGGGACCCCTTTTAAAATGCTGATATCAGCCATTCCTCCCATTATTAACAATAATTGTATACTATTGTTACATGATTACAATACACATATTCATCTGCCCATTTCATTGAATAAATGCCTCAGTGGAATGTGTCTATCCCAAACGTCATGTGTATATCGTGCTTACTAGCTATTTAGTAGATCCAAAGAAAAGTGTCTTCATAGGAATATTTTGAGCAGCTCTTTAGTCACACTTTGATTTAATTAGGATAATTACTCCAAGGACAGATTAGCGAACATCTCAAGGAAAAACAAAACCAAATGCAGAAATCAACTGCCCTCTTTGCAGCTGTTGGGCCATCCTGAACTGTCCAACCTTAAATAAAAATGCAGAGCAGCAACAATAAAAACAAGTTGACTCCATCTCCTTGCGATAGCCGAGCATAGCGGTGCTACAGTTCTGCTGTGCATATGAAAAACAGATTGCACTTTCTTCTGAACAATAAAGCGTTTTAACTATTCAACCCTGCCATGGCTTTGGATAACAGATTATAACGATGAGTGGAACAGACGCAGATGGAGGGAGGCTGGAGAGTGAGATCAAGTGTCCACTATGCCTAGGTGGTTTTCACCAGGTCATAGACATGGATATGAAAGTCATCATCATATTTGATATAGTAGACAGAGGGCTTGGCTGGGACCTGGTAGATGACCAGGCCTGTTCTCTTCACACCTTTGTCAGTAACATACTCCACCTGTTTCCCCACCAGACTCTCCGTCTCTTCTCCGGGCTTCCTGTCTGCAGGCAACAGGTGTTTGTTTTCTGAGGAGTGAAACATTACAGCGTTACATGTGAGTAAGTCCAAGTTAGTTTGATATTTGCTTGTGTGTAACTCACCAAACACGGCCTACTTAAAGTATCTCAAAGTGGATACAACACACAGTGGTTTGTTTTTCAAGCAAAATGTGCACTGAAAATGATTAAAACCAAGAGTTCTTTATTATTCTAGAAAAGATCTATCCCAAAATCTTATTCATAAAAATAATAGGATGTGATAACTGTCATAAGAAGTATACATCCCAATTTTCCCATTCCAGTCTTAATTTCTTTTTAGACAACTTTAAACTTTTTTTTAGATAACTTTTAAGCTTGTAATCTCTATAATATAAATAATGATGGCAACACATCTTTAAAATAACAAACAATATGAGCTTTTAAAATGTGTTCAATATTCAGATTGGATAGCATTCGACCTCAGACACAATATATCTCTTATCTCCAAACACAACTCCAAGCGTAACTTGAAATGATGTACTTTAGCCTGTTTACTATTACGAGTATAATTATTTGATGAATACTATTGATAAATACAGACTTCTAAGACAACCATGAACTCACATGCTATCCATGTCAAATAAGTTTAAACAGTCCTCCAACGTAGAAAATGAATTTCCATCACATAGCAGATCTTGGTTTATAAAGCTTTAGGACACAGTTATTGAAGACTTAAGAAAGCCTTGTTGAGTATCAATCGGTCTTTGTTCAAAAAAAATCCCCAGTACCTGCTTCAGGCAGAATCCTGAGGTCTCCGTCAGCATAGTCATCCCACAGCTGGTACATATAAAGCACGGGGTCCTTTTCATAAGTGATATAATACCAGTTGGTCATGATGGGAGCTCTGGAGAGGACCATGCCTCTCCACTCGTTCTTCTCTCCATCCTCCTTTTCAAACAGATGCTCCACAGCTTTGCCCACCAGCTCCTCCGCCCCTGGTGGCATCTTGATCTTGTTGTTTACTTTGGAGACACAGCCACAAACGATGTAAACATTAAAAGTGAGAAACATGGCAATTTGTTACCAAACTGCAGGTAAACGTGAATAGCATCTTCATTATATGACAAATGTTTCTCTTTGTTAATAAGTCTAAAACTACACGGTGCAGATTAACGAGAGGTGTGGTAACTCACCAACTTTTTCTGACAGGACCTGCAGGTTCGACACTCTCTCGTCCTTGAACAGCTCGATGCCATAGACGCAGTCGAAGCCGTCATACTTCACCATGAAGAGAGAAGTGTTCACACTCAGCCTGTCCAGTACCGTTCCCTTCCATTTGCTCTGGTTCCCCTTCTCACGCCAGTTATGCTGAATGCGGACTCCCAAAATGCTGTTGGGATCCGGGGTCAATGTGTCACTCAGCTCCCCGCTACTCCGCTTTCTGAGAAAATAGGAATATTAAGGGCTGTGCGTCTGTTGTCGCCATTAAAAAATACTCTGTTGTTTTGTATACAGCTGTTTATTTGAATGCAGTGGGATTTTTTTACCATTTACATTATGTTATAAAACCACCTCTAATAACTATTAAACTATATTTTAAAACAACCATTAATGGCCTCATGTGATGACATAGCTTTGTTTCAACATACCTGCCTCTTTTCTTGGACATGCCTCCAGAAAGTCAAAGGCTACTGATAAAGAGAAAGACAGGGACACGTTTCAGTGATTATGAGAGAGTATGACAGCTGCCATACCTCTATGTCCTGTATATAACCTATATAACAGCATGAGGAAGGCCTCTGCTCCAGCTAAGAGGCTGTCCTCTCTACAGAAACCTGTGACAGACTGCAGGCTGCTCAACAGAGACTGACAACTGCAGCAGCCAATAGATTAGCAAGCAGGAATAACTTCCTGGGTATTTACTCTAACTACACAGACATGGAGGTCATATCTGGTGCGAGACTTGATCATATTTCTTACACAACTTCACCTCCGTTAAGGATTTAAAACACAATCTGGCAGACACAACTTCAATATGTCAGCCATTTCACTGTAGCTGACATATTACAGTATACAACGTTAGCCGGTTACATGTGACTGTAAATAACTTGAATAATAGCAGCATACATGAACAATATATTGAGGTGAGTACTATAAACCACGTTATAAGGCATGCCGTATACCACCTGTCCTGGACTTAATCCAACACACCTACACCTCACTGTACGTTATCAATAAAGCTAGCTCTCCCTCAATGCAGATGTGAAGGCAGCTAGCTAAACCCGTGTTCCTGAAACCAGGTATCACACACCAGCAACAACTGGGTGGTTACAGCCCATTTTCTCCCCACGTAACATCTCTCCATTACCTTTACGCAGATTTCATATCAGTATTGTTCAGTTCGTCTGGCAGGGAAATGCTGCCACACACCAGCCCGCCTATGTAAATCTCGCGAAACCTGTGGAAAATGGGAGATGCGGAGACGAGACTCTAGTTCCCAGGGAGCCTTCGGTTGCCACGACCACAGAGAAAGACAGCAACACTCGCGCAATGAACGCTGGGAAATTGTGTTTTAATGACAATGATGTGGACTTTTTTTAACAACCGGAGTTACACAGGTGTTGTGCTGCATGCTGCGTTCGAGTGTTTTCGGAAATAGCGTCATTACGGTATTATAGCGCATGATAGACATGAAAAGGTACACAGCAACAAACCACAGCAGGAGAGTGAGGTCGGAATTTTCTGTGACGCAAGACTCGCCAATAATTTGACTTAAAGGGGCAGAGAACGTTAAGGAGATTTTAAAGTTAGAAAAGCAACATTAGCATAAAATGTGGTGTTTGGACTGTATTGCCAAGCATACTCTTTCTTTAACATGTAAATGCAACTTTAGGTCTTTCACAACAATTAGCAAATCAAGTTTGATCCACATGTTAAATACATTGCACTGTTGTGAAATATGGTGCAAGGGCCGTAATGATCACATTTTAAATGTATCTTGAATTATGAACTGAATACCTGCAATACAATTGTTCCAGTAATCTACAGGGTCGTTAGACAGCTACAATGACCTCTTGCCTAGCATTTAGGGCAGGGTTAGTGAGCATGGGCAAATCAATGGTAAAATCAGCTGTGCCACTGACTTTAATGATGTCTCAAAGTGAGGTGTTCATACTTTATCTGTGAAAACGTTCGTGAAATACGCCCTTTTTTTAAAAACAAATTCAACATGATATATCCTGAACCTATTGTCATTAGGCTACTAATGTTAGTACTACATTTTTTTTCTAAAGCTGTAATGACAGAGTTCATGATTTCCTGGTGGTGTCACTGTTTGACAATTCAAAAAGTAGTGCTGTGGGATTGACTACACTCATTTTCACTTTGTTGCAGGCCAGTATATTTTTTTTATTTGATGACGAAAAAACAAAATTCCTGACTTATTCAAAGGCATGATGCATAACAGAAACAAAAGGCAACAACAGTGGGGGGGAAAAACTTCCTTTATCATCCTATCTCAACAGCCACAGCACTGCATGGCACATGATACCTCATTATAAAGAGCGTTGTCTTACATTTGCATCAAGCATATTGACACATAACCATTATACCTAATTTGCCTAATTCTTGTTTAACACTCTTGCTATCCAACCCCTGAAGGTTGAAATGCGTGTGTAGACATCAGGAGTCCTGGGGTCTCCGCATCTCCGACCAGAGAAGGAGACGACGCCTGCTGCAGCTCCATCACACACCAACGGACCACCTGAATCCCCCTTAAACAGAAATGATAAGAGACCCTTCACAAATTGTGTAGTTTGTATGAAACATCCTGAGATATGTTTTTGTTCTCAGTAATTATGTCCTTCGCTACAGTGGCATCATTTTGAAACTAAAAACAAAGATATTATTAACAAATGTAATGTTTATTTTAACATATTGAAGCGAACTCTTTGAAAGGTTTGCTTTTTAAGCGTATTCTCTTACCGAGCAGAAGCCTTGAAAGACACCGGCTCCAATGCCACAAACCATGCTCCTGGTGATGGGAACAGTTCTCCACCTTCTAATACACTCCCGCTGTGGCAGGATGGTTACGTTAACTTCCTGAAGCCTGTTCGGTAAGGTGCCATTGTCCCCTACATCCCCCCAGCCAGCTGTGATGCACTGACTGGAAGTACTCAGCCTGCCTCTTTTCGGAGAGATCAGCTGCACGGAGTCCGTCAGTTGTGCACTTCCATTGAGCTGAGACAAGAACAATTCAATTGATAAAGAAATACGTACATCTAAACCTGAATTTCCCTTTAATAATCTGATTCACTGACTATGTAATCCTTACCTTTAAAAGCATAATATCATTACCATGTCCATCATAGTTGGGATGTGGAATGGATCTAACTACAGTGAACTCCTGCTTTGTAGGCTCATTAGCGGTCAGGGAATTAGCTCCAAGCACGACTGTATATGGTCTAGAAATCACAATAAAATGATGGATAGGCATTCAATATGATGTTAAGAGTTCAAATAATCTCTCTTGAGATTGACATTATTTTCAACATTGAAAATATCATTACATAAAAGAAAACAACAAATTGACCACTTCTAAGAAGAATTTATGTTTTCTAGTTGTCCTACAAATCAGCACTTTCCATTCATTTATTAAGTACACAATCACCTTGCTGACTTTAAAGAAGAACGGTATTCACTAAAGTAAAACATTGTCAAAGAGTGCATCCCCTAAAACATATCCTGCTTGTAACTAAGCCTTACTTTGACAAATATGTAATATGTAAAAATGTTTGCTGGAATAAATTATTTCGGTCTGACGAATTAAATGTCCCTGTAAGTTTGTATTTCTACTAAATTGACCTGATATGAAAAAACACAAAATAACAGAAACATCTCTGACTGTTTTTTGTAATCTTACATGGGTATCTCACAATGTGCTGCTGTGAGCACAAAGTCCCCTCTCACCAGGGCCCCCCCACAGAGGTGGCGTCCTCGGACTTGCAGCGAGGCCATGTACGGTCGAGAATTAGGGGCAGCTTCTCTTCCTCCAACAATATAAGAACCATCAGCCCCTGAAATACAAAATCACAATTCATTAATCGCCTGTGTTTATCCAAATTGCTCTCAGTTGGCAGCCAATGCTGATTTATATGCCTCATCTTACCATTAAAGATGAAGAGCAGCAGTAGTAGGGAGCTGGTTGCCATGGTCTCTGCTCAAATCCACACCTTCCACTAAAGGTCTAGTTTTTAGAGAAGTGAAGATATTACTTACTTTGTGGTCTTTATTGCTTCAGTGTGTTTGCTAACAGTCTGTTGAGCTTTTCGTAAAAGGATGGTTGGATTACAAAACACGTGTAACTTGCATGTTCAAAACAGGCTTTCATAATAGATGCAAGAAACTTTTAGTGTTAAAGACAACCGCCATATTGAGACCCACAACGCCCACAAGTTGTTTAGCAAAGGTAGACATTTTGAAAAAAAAGCTACAAATTGACATTTCCTGGTTCCACCCCTGGTACATTGCAGCCTCTGTCAGAATGTGTGTGTGTGTGTGTGTGTGTGTGTGTGTGTGTGTGTGTGTGTGTGTGTGTGTGTGTGTGACAGTCCATATTGGCATGTCTTGTTTTCATGAGCAATTTTGTTGGTAGACCAGTAAAATTAAACTGTAAGATACCCATATTCATTAAAGTGATAGAGACAAAAGTGTGTGTGTGTGTGTGTGTGTGTGTGTGTGTGTGTGTGTGTGTGTGTGTGTGTGTGTGTGTGTGTCGAGAATTCTTACAAACTTGTGTTTTATTTTAATGTGAGTGCTTAGATTTAACTCTTGCAAATTGTTGAAAGAATTATTTCTCTTTCCTCTTTTCACTAGTTTACATCACATGTATGTGAACAAGAGCTTCATTGAAGACATAATGTGTTTTAGTGTAATGCAACACATAGTAGACAGAAACGCTCTAACATGTAACTGAGTTCCTCAGTTATGTTAAAAAAAATTCAAATTCTCCTGTTGAAACTGCAGTAAATGCCAATATAAAACTGCCGTTTAAAGAATCAAGTATCACTGTTTTGATAACTAACTATCACTAGAAATATATTTTGCATTTCTCATAATGACTTAAATACCATTTTGTGTACCCTGTTGAAGACCGTTACCATAGGAAACAAATACTACAATATTTTGAATTGGATTTAGTTTTTTATCAAATGGTCGTATTTATTCATCATTATTTAGATGAACTAATGAGGACATGGTTCATGTGTGCCTCCCTTGACACAGCCTAATCAAACATTTCTTTGACTTGTGTGACAAACTAGCTGAACCTCAGTAACCACAGTTTCCAACCTCAGATATGAGTGTTGATGTCAGAAGACACCACACTCATATCTTCAAGTAAAGTGTCATACAACGTGTCTTATCGTCTTGGTATACTGCTGTATGCCAGACACGTATGCAAACAGCGTTTCAAGTGCTGCCCTTTGCCATTTTTTAGGAAAATAGGAAATAAATAAATAACATATAATATAATATTAGGAACACTATCATTTACAACCTTTTCTCTTTCCTGAATGGTTATTCTCCATAATGTACGTGATTTACCAATAGTAGGACTGTTTCATTTTTAATCTATTATATTACATTATCTTATTTATAGTCTAATGGGATGGCATTCATATCTTGGAACCTGGAATAGCTTCTTAGCGATGTCATAGGGCCTTCACTATGGTTTGCTAAGGTTCATATAGCTTCAGTGAGCTATATAGAACATCAACATGTTATATATATCATATTTATATATTTTTTAAATATTTTAAATAACTTATTTATTTCCTGTTAGGTTAAAACGCAAGTTAATTTATTTATTTCATTGTTTTTAACACACTTCTTCTGTGATATATGTGTGTTGTGGTCGATTATTATTATTTTATTACGGTAAGATAAATTTTCTCGCGAATAGATCTTTAGTTCTGCTGTGTAACGTCATTGTTTTATTTATTTTTGTATTAAATTTGTCGTGTGGAATTTTGTTTATAATGTCTAATTTTCGTCAAGACTTGCTCCAACGATATATTTATTTCACCTAATTAGTAATAATATTTATTTATTTTTTGCGAAAACCCGGTAATACACCTCATGTCATTTATAGTTAATTTCATATTTGCATCACCACTTCAAGTTAATCTAATTATGTTTTGTATGATAATTGCCAGATTTACGTACGACGTCAATCGTTTTCACGCCAATACCTTATCCACACAAAAGTATAACTATGATTAAAGTCTCTCATCCCCTTTTACGTGGTTCCCGAATTACAAGGAGTTATAAAGTGACGTACAGTTTTTAACCAAATTGTCAGTGTATTACAAAGACACACATGCTTACTTTATCACCCGAAATTTTAACGGTGTATTCGGAACCTTTGTGTTCCATCGGTTCCGAGATTTACGTCATTGAGCACTTACATACGTTTTTCATGAAATAAGGGGTTTTTATCCTACATGTTTAAGTTCCTAGCGCTGTTAGAACTGCGTCCACTGTTTTCCAAATTTTTTTCCGGGGTTTTTCTTTTTTAGCGAGGTGGGTTTTCACTCCTTGTTTTGCCTATTTTACTAGCTCTCGTATTTAATCCAGAACTCTGTTTTATTGATCAGCCGACCATGCGACCATGCCTGACTGTGACCGTACCTCTATACCTGTTCTGCATTGACTGTGTCCTAGTTCCCCTGTGGGACCCCTTATATATTGTCTTACATTGATCCGAGTGTCCACCTTTGTTAGTCCCCCCCGGCCCCGACCACGACTACTCTCGCCCTCTTGTGTGTTTCCTATCCCTTCAGTTCAATTCGGGACCTTACTTTGTAGTTGTCCCTCACAGTTTTATTTTGTCCTTCACTTCTGTTCTGTTTTTTACTTGATTTTAGTTCTTTTTACTGGCTCTGGATTGTAAAAACTCGCCTGTGGTTGTTTTTACACTGTCTCCGTTCGGTTTTTACATCGAAATTTCCAGATTTTCTTTTAGGGGATCGCCCAAGTGAAATAGGTGCGAGATCGTATACGACCACCCTTTTCAGGACTATGACCTACGTTCCGGACCGGTCAAAGTGATTGGCGTCCCGTTACAACGTCCTACGTCCAAACGGAAACGGGGCAGGGCTGACTACCCCCCGGACAAGCCACCATTTCTGCCATTACGTATGTGGAATTGATTTTAAACAAGGTTTAGGTCGATTTGAGTATTTTTTTGACATCATTTATTGGGGAAAAGGATGAGGTACAATTTTCATAACATAAACACCGCGGTTATAGGTTTATCTGTTTATTTCGACTTGTTATTAATCTTTTATGTAAACTTTACTATGTGTACAGTATTGTTGGTTGACGTAGCGGTGTGACTGTGTCCTATTACATTACGTTCATATATCCAAGATATTTTCTACGAATTTTACCTACCCCTCCTGTACCTCCTTCTCCTCCTTAATATTTGCATACAGGATTTCGTCGTATGCATCGAATTCGTACTACATACAAACAACGTACAACCGTTTATCGTGAGGGCCTCCTGCACGCAACCTTTCACTTCTTTTATCCGTCCGTTAGTCACATAAGCTTGGACGTTCATTTTTCCAAGCGTGGAACTGTCGCCCGTCTAGTTTAGGAAAGCCGGTGCTACGCCCGAAAAAGCTATCAAGACGAAGAAAAAGAAGACGGGTCGGTTCTAGTTTTGCCATTTACAAGACTACTGAAAAAGAAGGTAGGCTGTTTACTTTATTATTCGGTCAAAAATTGAGACAAATAAAAGTAAGTAATACTAATGTCATGAACCTTCATTTTAGTATTTCCCTTTTAACAGCGCTTCTATTCAACTCTTACATAGTACATCGCCACGTCCTTCTGCCATTGTGTATACACCTCCTAAAGGACAGTTTGTGCCGTGCGTGCGTGCGTGTTGGTGTGTGTGTGTGTTGTGTGTGTTGTAGTGTGTGTGTGTGTGTGTGTGTGTGTGTGTGTGTGTGTGTGTGTGTGTGTGTGTGTGTGTGTGTGTGTGTGTGTGTGTGTGTGTGTGTGTTGTGTGTTTGTGGTGGTGTGTATTTGTAAAAGCTGTCAGGTTCGCCGGGGTACCCCCTCAAGCTGCTGTGAACGAGTTCAAGAGTGAGGGGGATATAAGAATCCTGTATATTATCTCCATAAGCTTGCACCGTTAGACATTATCTACCTACACTCTCTGCTTCGTTGTTACTAGTCTTTACTTTAACTCAATGAGAGCTCCCTACGAGGTTCGCCTGAAGGTTGTTTCCTTTAATGGATTGTTGTTATGTTGTGGTGGAGTGTCCTACCAGAATAATAATGCTTACTCATTCTGTCTCTACTGCGGCGCACTGGTCGCCCCGAAGTAGCAACAACGTATGCTCTCCAAGTCAGGGCAGGCGGGCGCGAGTGAACTCAGGCTAGGAGTCGTTTGGGGGTCTGAGCACCGGGAGTTTTTTTATATTTAGTTGCATTTTCCTTCTGCTTCGTAATTTTCTCTGGGGTCCCTGTTATGGGCGCTACAGACCTTCACCCTGACCTGTAGTCACGCGCTAATTCCAATTCCATAACGTCACAAGGGTCCACTCACCACCAGCAACCGCAACCTTCTTTATCTTTGTCTGACTCACACTAAAAAGCTACTCCCATTCCTACTTCTTTTGACACACCAACCCCCCCTTCCTCGTTAATCCATACGATCTTATCGACGCAGCGAGCGAATATCTCAGCTAAGATAGCTCGTCGTCTCGTTGGTTCACTTGGCAAACAACTTACAACTCGCACCTCTCGATTGGATGCCGGGTGTTTCGAGGCTCTTCGTTTTACTCTGAGTTAAATATAACTTTCAAACTCTTGGGGGGGTAACCGAGCGTTGTTTTGTGTCTTACCAAAGTCCGTCTCTTTAGACGTAGTTTAATTTTAGGTGGGACCCTTGTGTGATGAACGTGGACTCTGTAGTGACCTCAGTGTTGTGTGGTGGTGTGTTGTGTGGTGTGTGGCTGTTGTGTGTGTCGTGTCACGCAGAATGTTTGTGGTGTCGCTCGATGATGACTAAGATAGATAAGCTTGATGGGTTCTGGGTATGTGTGTCGGTGTGAGTCTGTGTGGTCGTTTGTTGCTCCACGTATGTGTCTAACTTGTCTTTATTTAAAGTTCGCGAAGTCTGGAGAAGACTTAAGCGCTCTAACGCTCATTTTATGCTTTTTACTTTTGCACGGATCTATTCGGCCTACCCCTCTCTCTCCTCAGGTTCTACCTTCTATTAGTCTACCTATGGAGTCTGAGTCAGCTCTAATTGGCTGTTTAGATCGTGCGTCACACACACGCCTGCCTTACCATGGTAACTGGTCCGGGGCTAGATGTACGATTAGTACCCTGAGCGGCAGTGTTGGCACTGTGGCCTCCATACCTAATTCGCATATGTAAGTATGCGTGTGTAAAGTCTCAAGTAGGGGTGTCTCATCCTCTCCTTGAGTGTATTGTGTGTGTTTGTATTATATAATTTTTCTATAGACGTGTGGTCTTCTCTCGGTCTACGAACTTACACTCGTGGTTTTTTTTATCTTTATTGGGGGTCTTTTATCGTTATTTTTGTGTGTGTGTGGTTTCTCGTTCCCTTGTGGGGGTCCGTTTATATTGTTCTGTGGTAGGGGGTGTGGGTGGTCTAAATGGGTTGCTAGTGGTAGGGGAGTTTGGGGGGG
This sequence comes from Notothenia coriiceps, assembly GCF_000735185.1. Taxonomy (NCBI): domain Eukaryota; kingdom Metazoa; phylum Chordata; class Actinopteri; order Perciformes; family Nototheniidae; genus Notothenia; species Notothenia coriiceps. The sequence goes on from NW_011369945.1 coordinate 5,147,338, forward strand.
GAAAGTAAGTGCTGTAGGCTTTACAATCATTTATTACATTTGTTATATATAGTCCCTGAAAGTAAGGTGTGCCTTTTCCCACACAGAATGCGAGTTGACTCACAAACGAGAAATGTACGTTCCGTTGTTATTTCTACAAGAGTTTAGCAAAAGAGAAAGTAAAGTTAAGTAAGTACTTTGCCTAACCTAACACGTCTCGTCTATAAATAAATTAACTCGACGAATCTCAGTCTCTTCGTCCCAGTCGGTTCTGTGAGGTATGTTCCCCTAATGGTCTACNAACTGAAACTCTGCCGCATGTTCCCCTCGTCCCTTGGAAGAGGCGGAGAGGTGGGTGTTTGTCATCAGCTGGTGGCAAACTGGAGAGAATTACAGTGCTTGCCTCGACGCGGAGGGATTGCATTAAATAACAGCAGCAGGAGCAAACGCTTGCCTCGGAGAGGGAGAAAAAAAGCCACAGCGGAGAATAAACAGAAGGGAAACCATGGCAACCATGCACGGGAAGTCTTCTTCGCTGCTTTTGTAGCAGACTACAGCGCCACTTACAGGCCTGGCATATGGACTACAGTGTTTCCAGCGCTTTCGAGCGGCAATGGCCGGCCGTGGCCCAACCCCACATTCCCCTGATAGGTGGAGGGTTGGCCATATAGGCGGGGCTCCTCGTTCCTGACGTCAGAGAATTTTCAAATCTGTATCAGTCTGTATCAGATCCGTTGCAGTCCCGTTTTTAGAGATTTGGGTATGGAGGAAAAGAGAGAGGGTTGTGTTTTCTGACACTTGGTGAGTTCCCTGACACACCGGGGACACATATTCGTGTATAAAAGACGTGCAAAAGTGCATTTTGCATGATAGGTCCCCTTCAACATTATGATGGAGCCATTTTCTCTCAAGTGCTAGGTGCTGTTTTTGTCCAGGCTTATTTGCAAGGTTTACACTTTAATCCTCTACTTTGAGAGGGTGAAAGCTTTTTTAAGGTGTTTACGTGCACTTTTAGCTGAGGTCCACTGCTGTGCTCTTTTTCACGACTATCTAACAAAATCACACTTCATTTTTTACAACAGGGACAAGCAGCTCCACTTTATTGACTTGAATTTGGAACATTATTGACTGGACAATACTCTCATCAACGATTTTTAACTATGTGAAGAACAGAAATATAATTTAAGTAAAATGGTTCCTCTTCACTTCAAAATGTGTCCTGATTTTCTTTAAATTGGAAAATAAATATAAATTTTAAGTCCAGCTTTTTTGTTTACTTTACTTTATCCCATTTATTTCCAAAGGCAGTTCATTTTTGCACTACTTTATAAAAGCATATAGAATCCAAAGATGTTTTAAAGACTCTGCAGCTCATCCATTCAACACATCAACAACAATAGAGATGATATCCTGCCGAAACCAATTCAAGATACAATAGTCCTGTATCTAACCTGCACGGTCTGACAGGCAAACCAATACTCCAGTAGTTCTTCAGGACTAACTGGGTATAACGTCCTGCTGTAAAGGACTCTGATTTATTTTAGAGCCACAATGCAGGGACAGAGGAAGATCATTTTTGAGTATTAAGGTTCATATTGTTAACCTCTCCCCCCACCCCAACCGACATGTCATTTGCAGCAACAGACTAATATTAGCGCTCACCTTTGCTCTGTGTGTCAGTATGTCTCACCCACAGGCACCCGACATTAAATTAGCTCTAAATTCTCGATCACATCGCTGCCTACAGAGAGCAGAGCAGATGTGATGCCAAAATACTCAGCACACTTCCCATCAGCTTATACAGCCTAACTTTTATGACACGACAAAAGCTGAATGTCACCAAGTTATTGGAACTCAAGAATCAACTCTTATGTTCATTTGAACCTCGTTTAATCTTTAGAGCTAGGGATGGATTGATTGGTAAATACTGGGGCGTAATGTTGTTTGAAATAATAATTTGGCGGATGTGGATATTTTTTTGCTGTGTTTTAAGAAATAAATCTATCAAATAACCTTAATGAACCATCTTTCACATGAAAAATACCTTTAATTCTGCTCAAACTATTTATATCTAGCTACTAAAGATAGCCTTCTGTAAGCATCTCTGCCTTATTAAAGTTCAGTCTATTTTTCTTTCAAATGAGATGGAAGACACAGAGCTGAAATGCCTCTCATTGCCCTTGCTGCAACATGAAGCATGTTGAAAAACGGAGGTGATTATTTCTCCAAATTAAGGTTACACAAAGGTTAAATAGAAACTCCCACACTGCCATTTTCTTTCATTTTTATTTGTGAACAGACCAAACCGGGGCATACCCTCAATAAGCCTTTTAGCTTACCCTCACCTTTTCTGTTATATATGGTCTTTTGTGAATGCTATTGTTATGTTTTATAATGATACATTTAAAAAATTCCAATCACGTGGCGCGCCAGCTCACATTCTGCCAGTCATGTCCAGCTAGTGGTTTCTCTTCTCCATCTGTAGCTGGGTGTGCCAGTCCTACAGCAAATAACTAAAGCAGTGGTTCCCAAAAATGTTCTGTCTGGCCCCCCCTTAGGAGAAAAAAAAAAATCAGTGGCGGCGCCAGAGATTTATTTTGGGGGGTGCTGTGGGGTAGCTTGACGTTTCATAGAGGGTGCTCAAACATTTAGGGTTTCCCATTAATGTACCGCTCGCTACAGTGGGATTCTCTACTGCAACAATCCCCACGCAAATACACAACGTACCCGCAACTGTTACAATGAACGCTCGATAATCAGCTCACGGCATATAGGTGTAAGCAGGGGTAAAGTGCTATTGTTCTAGGTGGTGTGTGGACCTTACATAGGGGGGTCCGGGGGCAAGCTCCCCCGGGAAGATTTATTTT
>NW_011369945.1:5150213-5150960 GCF_000735185.1 Notothenia coriiceps
ATGAAGAGATCTATGGATACATCTCTCAACACCTATATGAAACAGAACTGTAAACAGATTTCCTTTTTCTTTATGGATATTTTACAAATCATTCCCTTTTAAACTTTATTCTTTTTTTACTGTCATATAGTATTTCATACCTGTTTTTCATTTATTTTCTTATTTTTTTATAATTATAATCATATAAACGTGTGCCTCGGAAATAATTGTTTACATTAATGGTGACCAAAACGTTTGAGACCCACTGAGATAACACTGAGAGAGTCCTTTAGCTCACTGAGTCTCTCAGTCTGACAGGAGAGGACTCTCCTCCACTTTGTTGTTGAAAAAACTCCTTATATCCGTTAGCGTAGCTCGCTAGCACCAGAAGCTAACAACAACGATCTCCGGTACCGGTGCGCTCTCTCTCTCTCGCTCGCGCACGCACACAAAATGGCTCGTTTCACACACACACACAGAGCCGAGCTTTAATGAAACAGAGACCCAGACGTAATAGTACTGTATCATATTATTTTCGAATCAATAATTTTTGAAATTATGATTTTTTCTTTTTTCAATCTTTTTTTTTTAAATTACCATTTTTCCTCCTGGTCTCTCGCGCCCCCCCTGTCATGCCCCCTGTGATGCCTCTGCGCCCTTTGGTTCACAACACAACAGATAAACATGGGTCACTACCATCAGGAAATAACCATTTGCCAGTAAGCCAAAGACAATCCACAAGGCTAATATCAGGCGATACTAATGTAA
>NW_011369945.1:5151533-5163811 GCF_000735185.1 Notothenia coriiceps
CTCTCTCTCTCTCGCTCGCGCACGCACACAAAATGGCTCGTTTCACACACACACACACACACACACAGAGCCGAGCTTTAATGAAACAAAGACCCAGACGTAATAGTAATTATGATTTTTTCTTTTTTCAATCTTTTTTTTTTTAATTACCATTTTTCCTCCTGGTCTCTCGCGCCCCCCCTGTCATGCCCCCTGTGATGCCTCTGCGCCCTTTGGTTCACTTTGGAACCACTGAACTAAAGCAAAATTTGGCTGACGAAAACGTACGCAACACAACAGATAAACATGGGTCACTACCATCAGGAAATAACCATTTGCCAGTAAGCCAAAGACAATCCACAAGGCTAATATCAGGCGATACTAATGTAAAATCAATGATAACTCAGTGTATCCCTAATAAGAGCCTGCCAAAACAGTGTCAATCTTTATTTTATTTGTATATAATTGTAACTGTAGAATATGCAAACAGTCATGAAACATCCTGAAAATCTATATTTTCTTTCTCAAGCATTTTTCAAAGCAGCAGTTATGTGATGGTGGTAGATATTTACAATAATTTCAGCAAATTTCTGCCTCCGGGATAATGTGTTTTTGAAAAAGGAGGCTGAAGCTTGGATATTTAGATGGCTGAAATGGCTGTTTAAGCACCTATACATCCCTCTCTTCCACACCAACACATGAATACCCATAAAGCATCCGTGATTTTAGTTGTTTTACAAAGCCATTTTTAGAGAGGTCTGCTGAGTGGCTTCTTGACGCTTGATGGTGAAGGAATGTGAGAGCAGGCTATCCTTCAGGCAGAAGTCCTGACAAGCGGATCTTATCATGATTGATAGAAATGTCACCTCTTATGAAGTACTTTTAAATATTGGGTGGTATGCATATTTAATTTATTGCAGAACGATAGATCAATAGCATCATCATCATACTCTCATGTCCTTAGCAATTGCTTAGCATAAATCTATCATGTCGCAGATTTTCAGCATTTCCTGTCTGTTTACTTCCACTCATGATCGGCAAATATAATTTTTTGTTCTAATCACAACATCACAGTTACGCCTATAAGTCTAACTTTATAAATTACTTGATAATGAAGTGTGGGTTAATTTTTGAAGATTGCTTTGATGATATGTTTTTACAAACCGTGCTGAGTAAATGTAAGCTGTCAGTCAGTATGTGTGAAGGTCATGACAGTGGCAGAGTAGAACGCAAAAGCATGAAACAGAAGCAACCAAAGTGAAGTTCATTTTGACTGGTTTAGTACAAGCATAACACAAACTAGGAAAACAGACAGACAGCCAAAGTAAGCCCACCCCTGGTATCTAGCTGAGGCTTTTATCCAAGGCAACTGACATGCAATTCAATACCGTACACATGTTTACCGCTAAACATGCTTACAGGAGCAATTTGGGGTAAGGTATCTTGGGAACTTCGACATGATGACTGCAGAGGGTGGGATTGAACAACTAACCATCTGATTGGTATATCAGTGCATTAACTCCCTCAGCAATAGCCATCAGTCCAACAATTAAGTAACTGTAGACCATCTGACTGTAAGTGAATTAACAGGTGTGAATACTGAGGGACTGATAAGGGGATGAGCTGCAAGTGAGGAAATGGGCATTGAAAACCAGGTGAAGGAAGGAAGGAAGGAGGGAGTGGCAGGATCTGATATGACCTGTAGGAAAGTTATATGGCAGGAAAACAGAACAGATAAAGAAATTAACCTAAAGATGGCATGCACAGTGATGATGGGTCTGATATGTAATTTCTGAGTGATTCAAATTCTTTACTTTTATTGGATCTGTTAAACACATTGACACATTAATATCACTAGTTGACATTTTCCTTTCAAACCTTTATTCAACCAGATGAATCCCATTGAGATCATCGATCTCTTTTTCAAGGGAGACCTGCTGCAAGTAGTTTACACATCAAGACATAACATAAAAACAAATCATATAACATAGTTACAGGGTTACAATATACATACCTATCGACATTTACAGGTACCAACAGTATCCGATTGCATAGCATCTATCCGAGCTTTAAAAACATGCAGTGGAACCAAATTGCTCAAGTTTCCATTCTTTTTGCAGACTGTTCCAAGCAAGAGGAGCTGCACACATAAAAGCTTTTGCCCCTAAGTCAGTCCTAGCACTTGGCACATGTAACAAAACCACATCATGAGATCTCAGGCAATAGCTACTTGCAACTCTCCGTGTGATCAGAGAGCAGATATAAAATGGTAGTTTACCCAACATGGCTTTGTAGATGAACATGTACCAATGACTGAGCCTCCGTACAGAAAGTGAAGGCAAACCTGCCCTGGCATACAGGGTACAGTGATGAGTAAGTACTTTACAGTTAGTAACACATCTCAGACATGTTCATTACTGTATGAAACGCTCTCTGAAAGGAAATATTGGCGCCACCGTGCCACTAATGGGAAAATGTATGCTGAGCTCTTTGGGGTTTTCAGTTCTCGACTCCTGGTCTAATTGTAGTGCAAAAGGGTTAAAAGACGACTTAAATATTTTAGAGTTTGTCGAGCACATATGATAAAAAGCTAATATTTAACCTAGATATTGCTGCTGCTTGTCTTTTGTAGATTTCAGTGGATCTTATCAAGTTGCTTCTTATATCTCTGTCACCATCTTTGACAACATGACAACTCTGACAAAAGCATTGTTCGAAGACTTTATCACAGTCTTGAGAAGCATCTACAAAAGACAATGATTTTATTGTCAGCTGAAATAATATTTGTTTTTTATATCAAGTTGTCATCATTCAATATGTCGCTCAAGTATCACATTTAATCAGATGCTTTCAAATCTGCATGGAAATCCACACAACTATAACAAACACAGCTATGTTATACACTCCATGGCCACTTTATGTTGTGTGTGTGTATGGCCTTAATGACAGTGTTTCGTAGTCCTGCTGGAAGAAGCCATTAGAAGACAGGATGGACATGCTCAACAACAATGGTCAGGTGTTAAAAATATGCCTATTTGGTACTAAAGGGCCCAAAGTGTGCCACTAAAATATCGCCTACGCTATTAAACCACCAGCAGCCTGAAGCTTGGATACAGGGCTAGATGGATCCATGCTTTCGTGTTGTTTATGCCAAAATCTGACTCTACCGTCTGAATGTCACAACACAAATTGAGACACGTCCGACAAAGCAACATCAATTTTAAACAGAAAACAGTGTCATCTGGTGTGGCCCATCTGCTTCAAGGTTCAAAGACTTGTGCATTCAGAGATGCTCTTCTGCATACCTGGTGTGCAATGAGTCGTATTTGAGTTACTGTTGCCTTTCTATCAGCTCAAACCAGTCTTGCCGGCATTCTTAAATCGAGAATTGCAATGCTTTGGAAACTTTCTCTTTTTCTGACCTTTCTCTGCAAACCCAAGAGATTGTCAATTGTGAAAATCCCAGTGGATCAGCAGTTTCTGAAATACTCAAACAAGCCCGTCTGGAACAAGCTGCCCTCTTCAAAATATACAGGTGGCTTTTTCAAATGCAAACAATTTTTTCTACTTGCTTTCTCAAAGCCCATTCCTGACTCAAGGAATGGTTGTTATTTGTATCTATCGTCCAACATCCTTGACAATCGACCAACCTTTTTTAAGTAACCGATTAACAAAAAGTGCAATCTTCTTGGGATAGCTATGTTTCAGGTCTGGTTATTCTCTACAATCAAATACAATGAGTTAATACCATGCATTATTAAGTACACTGTCTTACCAGAACTAATGGTAAAGGCTAGCTTGAAATGGCAGAATATGATATTTTCTTCAATCTGATCCCCAGCTAAAAATGTAGCAACAAATCTCGACCGTGCCTACATGTCTTTGAGTTACTTTCACAGAATTGGCGGATTATTCACAATATCGAGTATGAGAATGGACGGAAATGTATATTAACTTTATAAAACACACAATCAGCTCATACTCAATATTCCTTAAGTTACCTGTTCACATTGTATAGTTCCTCTCATAGTTAAAGAAGCATTAAGAGGCAGAGGAGGACATTGCTGTTCACTCTTCAGGGAAAGCCTTACAGGGACAAAGAGGGCAGTTGCTCTTTTTCTTCATCACCATGGGAGCGTCATGCTGAGATGCCTCACCCCAGGTCGCTGTTTCTCTGCTTCTGGTGTAAATTATTGTCCGGGTATAAATAGGGGGACAGTCTGGCCGGGCCAGGTGGTCCAATCTGCCAGTTCAGTGTCCTGCTCCCTGGCTGGTGAGAGGCTGTGGGGTCTGTTTGTCCCCCACATTAACATTGGCCTCAGCACCCACAGATGGGCGGCTTCTTGTATATTGATGAAAAGCTGGCCTCACCAATTACAGTTTAAATCTTTTATGCATAGAAAACACTTGATATTTGAATGATCGGAAGGCAATATCAATTGTTTTACAGTTTGGCTTCAAAATGATGAATGAATATGTGGAATAACAGAAATTTATTTGATTTAATTATCTATATTAATTGATTAAGCGTTGTGTAAATACTTACAAATCGTATAATGTGTTGCCTTTTCTTGTCTTAGCATTGTGGTTAACTGAATATGTTTGAACTGCCTGTCAAGACAAAACAAGACATTTGAGAGTCAACTAATTATTGATTATTGAAGAAAATAATTTGCACGTAGAGCGATAACTTCTCTGTTCTTGTATCTTTAGACATTTTTTTCATTCCCCAAGAAAACTCTGCCTGCCATTCATTGCAGTACGCTGAAAGTAGAATTGAACAGTTTCCTAACCATAAGTTTTCGGGCTGCTGTAAAGTAGTTTTTTTTAAGGAAAGAAATTGTTAGTGCATTCAATTATGTCTCCTTGTATCCAATCTCCTGCCACCTGCAAACAGTTTGCCAGCTGAATATTCAGCATAACAAGGTTTTCCCCTTGGTGAGAGTTTTGGAGCAGCAGCAGCAACAAACATCATTACTGTGTGGTTACTACAACCTGTCTGCCACTGTTTGTCTTCATGGTGTTCAGTAATCATAACATGTTTTCTTTTTCATTTTTCTTTTTTTTAATGGAGATTACGGTAGTTAGCAATGTCTGTAGTTCTGCATTTGCTTAAAAAGGCTGCTAATTGAGCTACTACTGCTGTAAGTGAGCAATTCATGACATACAATATATTATCTATGTTTTATAGCGCAACATAATTCCAAACTTTCATCAGTTATTTTTCTTTCGCAACAGTTTCTGGTGGCCATCCCAGTCCAACTTTTCCCTCTCGTCCGGGCCCCTCTCGATGTCGGTGTGTCCATCTTCCCCGTCATCACTTCCCTCAACTTCAATAGCTTCCCATCAGAGGTGCCAACATGTCACCAGCAGCGCTAAAAGTCTAATAGCTACGGGAAAATTTTCTCTGACACCTGCAGCAAACACGGAGCCTGCTGGGATGCTGGGAGAACAGAGGGAGGTTTATCTGGGATGGCAGGCCTTGCCTCCATCACCGTGCCAATGGAGACAGCAGCACTGAGCCCGGCGCTTCACAGCCAGATAAGGCCCCCAGACAAAGAAGTGATGCAGCTAGACCCCACTCACTACAACGGAGGGGGAAAAACATGATGTATGACTAATAACTCTGGACAGTTTGCTCCAGTTAAATACTTTACTTTTAGCCTCTGAGTTAGTTGCTAGAATAAGTTAAGGATGTCAAAGTTGAAGTTATTTATTATGCAAAACTGAAGTTCCTCAAGGAATCCTGCTTCGCAGTAATGAGTAGTATGTTATTTTCAACGACTAATAGACCAGACTGACATAGACCAGTAGACAGAACATATAGAGAGCTCTTGTGATAAGGCTGGGAAATTACCAAGCATAAAATGCTCTGTCAGGTTCCAAGGTTAAAAAGGCTGTGCAAGTAATCACCAGGTATTAGCAGCCTGATTGGCGCATTGCTATTTTATGCAATTATGTAAATGTACTAATCACACTGGTGGTCTACTCTGACAACCGATTGATGATCAAATGATTGTTCAGGTGCAAAATGGCTCCGGTTCATGCCTCGTAATAAGGGTGTAGTGGGTCGTTGTTTTTTCCTATTCGTTAATTTATTTACTTTTCAGACATTTATTCCCGATCAAAGATTTGTGAATTAATTCTTTAAACCCCAATCCTTCACAAGGATATTTCTTTGGGACCTCTCTCAGATCTCTTACACTGTCATTTTGCTGCATTGCGCGTGCACTGGAAATTCACAAATACTTCAGAGAGAAAGCCACGGCCAGAACTCTTGACTCGAAACAAATTCAGCCATGGCAGTGTCTGGAGATGCCATCCAGTAACCTCACCATGTCATCAGTCCTTACACTGAGGTAGTTACTGTGGTAAACCATTATAGTTATTGAACTGCAGAGTTGCATTGAACATAATATTGGTCCAAAACGTTGCCAATGTCCAAGCGAGAAAAGAGAGAGGCATTTACAGTAATACCGAGAAGGAAAGTCATTTGGCATGGGTCACCTCATAAAACCAAAATCCTTTCTAAAAGCCAACTGAGAAAATAGTCATATAGATGACTCTGTTTTTGGTTTTTGTTATTATTTGTGTGTGCTCACATAAGTGTTTGTGCTTGTTTGGCAAGAAATGAACTTTGTCACTTTGGCCCTAGACAATAACGGGCAGGAATTGCTGAGCCTGATGTTGGACTCAGGGAACAGTAAAGTCATTTCGCTCCAGCACACAACTTAATAGCTTTGGCTGATGCAGAGTTTGGAAATCCATCAGTCAATTGGGCCAGACAGAGATGAACAGTCTTGTGTGAGTGTCAGTATGCTTAGTAAGGGAGGAAACAGGTTGCAGGACAATGTAGCTTCTCATTATTTACTTGATTTATATAGATGACACTAATTGTTTTTATAAAGTACACAGTATCAGCCAATAAGGGTTTGATCCAGCATCGCTTTAGTCATTTCGAATGGGCGACCAGACCCAGAGCTGTGATGCTTGTTTAGTCTATTTTGTTCAGTTAGACAGCTTTAGTCACCAGTTTCAATCAACCCCCCTGATTTTACATATATGTGTTGCTATTAGCATAACCTACCTGCATCTATCATCAAAAAGTCCAAGAGCAGTTTTTTTGTGGTGCACAATTTTGATAAGGAAGAAGAAATAAGTGGATTAAAAAAAAGGTAGTATCCCTGTTTTCCTGCTTTGATTGTCATCCTTTTTAAAAAAAAACTTTCCGTATTTCAGTCCAAATTTGACACCAAAATGGGGTGAAGTTTAATGATGAATAGCTCGTTTTGATAGCTTGAATCAATCAATGCCCAGTGAGGAAGGACTTGTGAACCTCAGCTTTGAATATGACATTCATTAAATGATGGCAAAGCTTAATGAGAACATTTCAGCTGAAACAAGTTTAACCATAATTAAAATTAGCAACCTCATCCGTATGTAATTCCCTCCATCTTGTCATTATTTGGACAGGAGGGCGATGACCTCGCTCGTTGTGTCGGTCTGTGTTAAGGATCGCTTGTCAGTCAACGAGGCTCCCAGCTAACCTCAGTGTCAGCACTTTGATCTCTCTGGTTAGGATGCAGGCACATTGCCACCAACGAAGTAAATTACCTTAGGTAGCTTAATCAGCCGTGGGGATGGTGCTGGGCAATATGTGGGAATTGGTATTCACAGTTTCGCGTTTAATTATTCATACTTAGCTTCAAGGTAGATGGCTAGATTTGGTGAAGAGGACTAAAGCAGAGGAAATGGTGGAGAAGAAGACTCCACTTTCATTGTCATGGTAGCAGCTTTGAACAACTCCTCTCACAATGTTGTTCTGTGGTTGTGTTGTTATCATTTATTCTCATTGTGATTAATCTCATCAGAAATGAGGTTTCAAACTGCATTTTAATCATTTAAAATATCCCTATGTAAGCAGAAGTACTGAGGGCTAAGCATGAAAGATTCAAAAGATGCAAAAATATCTGGAGCCTGCCGGAATTACTTGACCCTTTTTATTTCTTAAGACTTGGAAGCTATTCATATGTGATGCAAATGTTATTCCTGTTCTTCAAGCAATGGTTTAAAATGTAAATTAGGGTTAATATCTGTGTCGTACACTTTTCCTTTAATACAATTGTTTCAGTATTTATGTCTGCTGGGATGCAATTTACATGTCATGTAATTAAAAAATATTTACATTTTTGAAATCTTTGCTGCTGTTCTCGGTTTTTCTATTTTACATTTAATGCGTTAAGTCTTTGAGCAGTGGTCGATATTTTATTGTGCCATTTTATAGAGCAGATAATGTTAATTATTGTTGACTGCAGCCACACTGAAATTCATTTAATTACATGAAGCCTTCTTTAAAAAAGCCGCCGACTTTATCCTCTCTCCTGAAACCTAACTATATGTCTAGGTATAATTGTGCTAGTGTGCTGCACAGTCTCTATTTACTTCGAAGCAGCGCATACCTCTTATCGGAGGCGCCTCCGGTGTTGAGACAAGGTAATTAGCTGTTGAAAGAGGAACCTTCAATGAGGAGCAGAACAGACTCATCTGTTTTTCAATCAAAGCCTGTAACACAATTGACCGGCTGAATGAGGAAGCCTCCTTATAACTGTTACTGGTCAAACAGATAGCATTACTTCATATTTTGTGTGTGTCAACGATGAATCTTCCATGCAAACCAGAGTTAGCCATGGAGTGCCACAGGGCTCAGTGCTTGGACCTATTTTGTTCACATTGTATATGCTTCCGTTAGGCAATATTATAAGGAATCATTCTGTAAATTTCCATTGTTATGCGGATGATACTCAACTATATTTATCCATCAAGCCTGATGAATCCAATCATCTAAATAAAATTCAAGACTGTCTCAAGGACTTAAAAACGTGGAGGACCTTACATTTCTTTATGTTAAACATGGCTTAAACTGAAGTTATTGTACTTGGCCCAAAGAATCTACGAAACAAACTATCTAAAAATATATTAACTATGGATGGCATTAATTTGGCCTCCAGTGAGACTGTAAGGAATCTTGGTGTTATATTTGATCAGGATTTATCCTTTAACGCCCACATAAAATCAATCTCAAGGACTGCTTTCTTTCATCTACGTAACATTGCAAAAATCAGGCATATCTTGCCTCAAAACGATGCAGAGAAACTGCATTTGTTACTTCAAGGCTGGATTATTGTAACTCTTTATTATCAGGGTGTACCAAGAAGTCAGTTAAGTCGCTTCAGCTGATTCAAAATGCTGCAGCTCATGTACTAACTAGAGTTAGGAAAATTGACCACATTACTCCTGTTCTGGCTGCCTTACACTGGCTCCCTATAGAACACAGGATAGAATTAAAAATTCTTCTTCTCGTCTACAAAGCCCTTAATGGGCAGGCGCCATCTTACCTTAAAGTGGACCTATCATGCTATATTTGAAACATATATTGTAGGGCCATACCTATATAAAGTATATAAATATAGTTTTTTTTTCAAAATACCAAACAGATCCTGCGTTTTAGCCATGCCTCATTTCGCTCTATTTGCTCTTTCCAGCCCTGTTTTTGCAGGGGGCTGATTCTGTGGGCTGCAACTGACCACACCCCCCTCCAGGAGAGGGGAGTTGGCAGTTACTTTGGCATTAGGGCAGGGATATCTAGATACTTTCCAAGGTTTGAGATAATGAATTGTGCTACTTTTAAAGCAAGCAATGATGTTATCAAATCTGTAATCAAAAAGCTCAAAAACACTATCGAAGCAGTTCCTGCCGTTGCTACGTTAGTTCAAACAGTAACAACGGATTATTTTTCTTAGCGGATGCATTTAAATTTAAATCAATACATACAACTATTTTTTAAATCAATAAAATCATTTTCTAAATCCATAAAAGCATTTCAATTAATATTGGGAGTCATATCGTTACTTTGTTGAGAATGTGGCCATGTAATAAGCGAGATAATGTGCAGCGCCGCGGTCATTATGGGGAAAAGAACAAAGAAAGGCTGATCATGAGCCCGACGCGAAGCGGAGGGATCTCGATCGGCATGAAGGCACATTATCCCTTACATATGATTATATATGTAACTCATTATACCCTACTGTCCAACTAGGGCATTGCGTTCCAAGAATGCAGGGTTGTTGGTTGTTCCTAGGGTCTCCAAAAGTACAATAGGAGCCAGAGCCTTTTCTTATCAAGCTCCACTTTTGTGGAATCAGCTTCCAGTTTGTGTTCGGGCGGCAGACAGCCTATCCGTTATTAAGAGTACACTTAAGACCTTCCTTTTTGATAAAGCTTATAGTTGATAAAATAATCTAATACGAGTGCATTGACGTAGACACGTTGTGCCTCTTCACCTATACATCTCAGTTCTTACTCTTTTTCCTCACTGATGGTATGTAATTTTGTTGTGTGTGTAGACGGTGGAAGCAGGGAGAGTGCCTTGATTCCCTTGATTTTGACATTTTTAACGCATTTAAGATATGCAACACTAAGCTGTCTGTGGCTCTTTCCTGCTGTAACGCTGCAAATTTCGCCTCTGTGGGACTAATAACGGTATTGCTGATTCTGTTTCTGATTCTGATCCATGCCCAGTCGCGCACAAACTGTGATTGGTGTCAGTGCCAAAACAACTTTTTAGGAGCCATACGCTCATGGTATAATGCGCATACATCTTAGTTCCTACTCTTTTCCCTCACCCTATCCTAAGGGAGTGATGTACGTGTAAATCAAATCATAATCAAGGTCATTTGTGTCTAGCCAAAGCTGTACATGTAATTAAAAACACAATTACTACAATCACAATAAAAGACATAAATATAGAAATATAAAAAAACAACACATTAGAATAGTCAGGTGTCATGCTCCGCCCTGACTGTAAGAAGCCAGAGAGAAAAGCGTGTCTTTAGTGTAGATTAAAAAACCGCCTAGGTCTGGGCCCGACCTCACATGGGAGGGGCGAGTGTTCCAGAGCCGAGGGCCGCTGCTGCGAGAGCTGCTGGTGCCCTCGGCGCCTCGGGTTTGAGCCTGGTCTTGGGGGCACTACCAGCAGCCAGCTGGTCAGCAGACCTTAAAGCTCTGCTGGGGTATAGCGAGGGGATTCAGCTACATAGGCAGGAGCCAGCCCATTTACAAGGCTTTGAAGGAACAAATAAAAAGAGTTTAAAATTTAATTCGGAACTAAATTGGAAGCCAGGTAGTGAGGAGCCCAGAATTGGGGTGATGTGGTCACGCTTTTTTGTGCCAGTCAGAAGACGTGCAGCTGCGTTGGACTAGCTGCAGCTTTAATGAGGCTGGTCATCCCCACATACAGAGCGTCTGCAAATAGTGCCATCTTGAGGTAACAAAGGCATTATAACCCTTTCTACTAGGTTGTTTCAAAAGATCTAAACGACTTTTGTCTGCCATAGTCTTATTTAAAAAAAGTAGGATTTGGTATCCTTATCTTGTCCTTAGATTTATTTGATCACCTTTTTTACGGATTTTATTTTCTTTTTTCGCACACTGAAGACTCCATTCATCCTCAGTTCTGAAGCATTATCATTTGAAAATGCCGTACCTGGGGACACTCACTTTGGGTGCTGTTGAACATGATAGGCAGGAACTCATCCACAGGCAGCATTTTGTTCACGGGGGCCTTCGCCTTAGAGCTGCGGGCTCCGCTCAGTGAGCAGGACATATCCCAGGTCGCAGTAGGAGTGTCAGGGGTGCACCAGGTCTCCCACTCCCTCACCCTGGCCGCTCCGGCTCCTTCACCTGCAGACGCTTACTCCAATAACTAAGAGGAGAAGAATGACATTGAAGAATATCAGTAGGTTAGGCCAAGGTAGTGAAACTAAGCAAACCTATCTAATTTTAATTGAAATGGTCTGAAAGAAAACAAAATTCTGATCCTTCAGTGTGTTATTGTGACCAAAATTAAGATGTTATCCATTGCATATATGCCTGAAATATATATAGTAGATAAGCTTTACTGTGTATATGCTCAAAAAGAGAAACGTTGGTCACTGCATTTAGTGATTAAAAAATGAAAACAAATTGTTAATAACCTTTATGTAATATTTTGCCATTATATATTTGGACCATAACCATTTCTAATTAATATCAAAAGAACTGACTGTCATACTGTAAATATCTAGAATAAATCCGAGGAAATACTACTAGTACCTGTACAATTTTAAAGTGGAAATCCATACACTTATCAGGCTCTTATAAAGGATTAAAGGATTAAATGACTAACATTAGGTCCCATTCTAGTCCCAGCTCTCTGGCACATTCTTCCATGAGCGTCACCAGCCTGCTGGGAAACGCTGGGC
>NW_011369945.1:5163892-5177988 GCF_000735185.1 Notothenia coriiceps
AGAAATCTTGTTTGTTTGTAGGTGACAAAATACTTATTTTCCACCATGATTTGCAAATAAATTCTTTAAAAATAAGACAATGTGATATTCTGGATTTTTTTTCCTCATTTTGTCTCTCATAGTTGAGGTATACCTAGGATGAAAATTACAGGCCTCTCTCATCTTTTTAAGTGGGAGAACTTGCACAATTGGTGGCTGACTCAATACCTTTTTGCCCCACTGTAATTTGGTTGTGTGTGTAGACGGTGGAAGCAGGGAGAGGCATATACGTGCCTTGATCCCTGCTGAGTCGACGCACAACTGTTGATTGCTGTCAGTGTCAGAAACACTTTTTAGGAGCAATGCGCTCATGGTATAGATGTAATTTGGTTGTGTGTGTAGACCAGGGGTGCCCAACCAGTCGATCGCGATCAAAACGGTGCACACACGCTACGAGACGGAATTCCCTCCTAATTCTGCCCTACGCTCTTCTGTTTGTGGCATGCATGTAAAAGAGTTAAACATGTGAATACATAATTATAAGTTTGTGAATGTTTAATTCATAATAAGTTATGAATTTTAAGAGATGAGATTGTTTCATTTAATATTTTAAGTTTTGTTTCTCGTGGGAACACCGTCCTGTTGCACGTCTTTTTTTACTTCCGGTATGTATGTTCCACCCTCTGCGGACTGGCCATCTCTAGAATCTGGAGAATCACAGAACAGCCGGTCGTCGAGAGCCGGCTCGATTCGCTGACGGCCGCCACCGCCCTTAATTTTTTATATTTTTAAAAGGCATCATTGAAGTTGAACCGACAGAGGTCCGCCGTTTCCCCGCAGCGAGGCTCCCCCCCAGTTGACAGTTCGCTAGCACCCCAGGCCCCCCCTCCCCCAAGGCATACACGTGCCTTGATCCCTGCCGAGTCGACGCAAAACTGTTGATTGGTGGTCAGTGCCAAAAAAGTGCATGTACGTAGACACGTTGTGCCTCTCCACCTCTGTTCCTTACTTCTTACTTGCTACCCCTTTCCCTCAACCTATCCTAAGGGAGTCCATGTACGTAAACACGTTAGTTTTGCTGCTATAGGCTTAGACTGTCGGGGGACACCTTACTGCTTCCGTCTGTCTGTACCTGTGTACTCTCATGTTCCGAATAACCCAGCTTCCCCCAAATTTCTTTTTGATTTCTATCTACGCCGGGATCCTGAGTCGTGGCTGATCCTGTTGCTGCGGTCCTGTCCTGGATCCTGAATCATGTGTCCTGGATCCTGCATCCTGAGTCCTGTATCCGGAGTCCTGGATCCTTAGTCCTGAGTCCTGGATCCTGTGTCCTGGATCCTCTATCCTGAGTTCTGGATTTGAGTCCTGGACTTCGAGTCGTGGCTGAACCTGTCTCTGCGGTGCTGCCTGACTCTAATCATACTACTTCCCTGATGGCTCCCACGGGATTGTTGACATCCTTGTGGATTCATCTTCTTATTATAGACACATGCATTTCCAAACATTTGGTCTACCTATGCTGTAAAATGTATTATCTCTTCGATTTACACACGGCATCTATTGCACGTCTGTCCGTCCTGGGAGAGGGATCCCTCCTCTGCTGCTCTCCCTGAGGTTTCTCCCATTTTTCCCTTTAAACTGTGGGTTTTCTCTGGAAGTTTTTTCTTGTACGATGTGAGGGTCTAAGGACAGAGGGTGTCATATTGTCATACTAATATTCTGTACAAACTGTGAAGTCCACTGAGACAAATGTAACATTTGTGATATTGGGCTATATAAATAAACATTGATTGATTGATATTTTCTATGAATGAGAGCCAAAATTATTTTAAACTTGCAAAATAAAATGCATACACACCAATCACTGGAGGACTTCTTTAATCTCTGCACTTCTCTCTTTATTTGTTATGCAGAATATGAGAAGTGCACATGCAGTCCATGTGTTGGCACAGGCAGAAACAGAAGCTCTTAAAGTGAGACAGCTGCACACTCAGCTTTAATTGCATGACAAATCATTCAGTACACAAGCGATTATACCTGTTTAAGCTTACTTAGATGTTAATGAAGCAAAATGTGACTAACAGGATCAGTAAAACCTACTACCGCTTTGTTTGTTTTTCAGAGCGTAGAATGAATTCTGTTGCCTCTGGCCGTTGATTCACAGCACCCCACACACACGCTACTTGTTGTAATACAAGGCAACACCCTCCTCAGGTCAATGGGTGTTTTGTTTGCCCAAAACCATTTTAGTCAGGGGCCATCCTCACTACAAAGAGTACCAGCGTTTTAGGAGTTTATAAAGTGTTTACCATTTTTAAAATACTATTGCAACTTTTCTATCACAACTGGGAAAGAGTTGGCTGTATTCTGACTATGTAAAATATATGATGAGCTACCAATTGATTGTTTTGGCAAAATCGTCCACATGTTGTTCTACGTTTGAGGAATGGCGGGCATTTGCAGACCATTTACATGACCAAAAACCTATATAACACACTAAATGAAAGTGAAAAACCCCAAAAAGCTTACAGTAATAAGGCCCCTTTCACAAAAGTTAAATAATAATGTTGCTGTTCTGTAGTTCTAACCAACACATCAGAGTCAAAGACAAGGGTGTCAAGGAAGTATTGGTCTCCCTGTCTCATCCTTTCCCTTTTATACACACACTTTAGTCTGCCCTCCTACCTTGCTTCCATGATTTAAGTACTTGTGACAGGGATAGCTGAGCCCCATCTACCCATTCACATGCAAGACTGCTTTTTAAAACCTTTATTTACCAAGGGTTGGTCTCCTCTACACCTCTGCTCTATTCTATACCCTGCTACACATTCCCCCAAACTGAAAATGTGCAATGCTTTTTAATAAAGGCTATTGTGCACTATAGTCAAACTTTCAAGGATATTGCCTCCATTAAAGGCCATGCATTTAAGGATAACATATCAAAACCTTGAGTTTTACTGAATGGAAGATAAGAAAAAGACCTAGAAAGCGAATTAAAGAGACCGTAAAAACAAGACAGCATTGTTCCTCTTTATTGCCGTTTCTAGTAATTAGTCATTCAATATTCTCATTAAATTCCCTCTGTCATACTTTACCTAATTGACATAATGAACTAATGGCACGCACTTTTATTTTCTCAGAGGGAAAGAAATCCACACAGTAATAATACCACAGCCGTTACCTATAAACCTGTCTGTCCCTTTCCAGCTGATCCTGTTTAATTTTGAGGGAAGTTGTTTTTGGCACCAGCTAATGATAACCTGGGCTGGAGTTCACCGTGTCTGTGGGCTGGAGGGAGAATTTATTTCCCCCACCTCCTCATTGGCCATGAATGCAGAGACAGCACGTGTCTACGGCTGTTAAACAACACACACTGGCTCCCGGCCCACTCGTAAATTACGGAGCAAAAGCCTCTCCCAAGACGGCCTTCAGTGGCACAGTTCAGTCAGAGAGGTTGCTGCTTCCCATAACCAGCGCAACGGCTGTCATTTAACAGAGCTAGGGTCATTAGTTTCTTTATTGCCTGTATTTTGTTACATTTAGAACGGGTTTCTTCACGGTGCCCTTCCTAAGAGACTCCAGTGGATCTCTCAGACAACACTACTATCAGTGAACTGTTGGTTGAGTGTTGGTGTTGGGAAATAATATAATATAGTATTTAGAGCTGTAGATAATTGTTTATTCATCAATAAGTCAATAGATGGAAAATAATAAGCAACTCATTTTATAGTTGATTAATCGGTACAATTATGTTGATTAAAAATGACAAACATTTGATGATTTTTGGGCTTTTCCTTCTTACCTCGTAGTAAATCTGAGTTTTGGACTGTTAAATCGTAAATTAGACACCTACTTTTGTTTTATGGACCACATGATTAATAGGTAATGAAAAGAATTGTCCATAGCAGCACTATTATAATCTGTTTTTAGTTGCAAGCCCAAATGAAAAATACTTGAGAGGAACGAGGACTCAGGGACGGCCTCTTGTACAACAAAGAATGGCTTCTCCAGCTTGTATACACAGTGAAGAGTGTTCCCTTTGCATTGTGTAACTCCTAAAACTACCATTACACCAAAGCTGTCGATGTTGTGTAAATGTTTCCATAGAGCTCAGATGCAATTTCATTTGTTATTTGAGGATGCACACATTTTATTGCTTTGCTCACAGTTGTTTTCCTGTTTCCTTGCTTGGGGTGATAGAGAATAGTGTTGTGTTGCTCCTATGGCTATGTCTGTTAACAGTGTGGAAATTGTTTCCCTAGTCAACAACAGTTTTGAGCCTGAGCCACGTCTGAATGATTGAGGATGAACCAGTTTCTTGGAAATGTCTGTTTTGGGCTCTGCCCTTTTTATGCCCTTTTTGTTTCATGTCTATTTAATATTGTGTATTATGTTGCAAAGCTAAACACATAATGTAAAGTAAACACAAGTAAACAAGCAGCTCTTCAGTTGGTAGCCTATATGGAGGATTTATCGCACGCATACTTCTTCTGTTTCACCATTTCTATGACTCACTGCTTTTTTAATTGTTTATATATACTGTTTCTGGATCAGTTCACCATCTAAATGAAATTATTTGAACATTTATGACAAAAAGATCTACAGCCATATCTTCAAGAAATGTATCCACAGGGCACAGACGACTGCTTTAGTGCTTCTGTGTTTTTTGTCATTTATAGTTGTTTTTGTGTACCTTGGCCTCACATATTGCTGCTCAGTAGTGCTGCCATTTCTCCAACATGTCTCCCTTTGTGTAGGAAGGCTTGACAGACTGTCATCTCTTCAGCATGTCAGCTGGGGCTCATTAACAGAATGGCACCGTACCACATGATTGCATGTTTTTAATGGCGTGGGAAGAGATTTCGCTGTATATTCAATATATCACTTTTATTGCACGCAGTAAGGATAAGACTTATTATTTAAAGAGGTTGATTGTAGGCATGACAGATAAAAACACATCACCACAAACATGACAGTGTGTCTGTCCAGTGAAGCGATTTATTTCCCACAACCCACATGCGACATCGTGATAACGGCAAAGGTTTTTCTTGTCGTTACTCATTTATGCATCCAACCAACTGAATAAAAGCATAATATATTGTTGATGATTGACGGGAAAAACATCTTTTTAAATATTGCATGTTTCAGGTGAGGGTTGGCCTCCGCCAAGGCTGCGCTTTGTCACCAATCCTGTTTGTAATATACATGGATCGGATTTCGAGGCGTAGTCGTGGGGGAGGGGGTCTGCAGTTCGGTGGACTAAGGATTGCACCACTGCTTTTTTTTGCAGATGATTCGCAACCGAGTGTGAAGCGGCTGGGATGAGGATCAGCACCTCCAAATCTGAGGCCATGGTTCTCAGCAGGAAACCGATGGACTGTCCACTCCAAGTAGGGAATGAGTCCTTACCCCAAGTGAAGGAGTTCAAGTATCTCGGGGTCTTGTTCTCGAGTGAGGGAACAATGGAGCGTGAGATGGGTCGGAGAATCGGAGCAGCGGGAGCGGTACTGCAGTCTCTTTACCGCACCGTTGTGACGAAAAGGGAGCTGAGCCAGAAGGCAAAGCTCTCTGTCTACCGCGCCATTTTCTTTCCTACCCTCACCTATGGTCATGAAGGATGGGTCATGACCGAAAGAACGAGATCGCGGGTACAAGTGGCCGAGATGGGTTTTCTCCGCAGGGTGGCTGGTGTCTCCCTTAGGGATAAGGTGAGAAGTTCGGTCATCAGGGAGGGACTCGGAGTTGAGCCGCTCCTCCTTCGCGTCGAAAGGAGCCAGTTGAGGTGGTTCGGGCACCTAGTTAGGATGCCACCTGGGCGCCTCCCTAGGGAGGTGTTCCAGGCACGTCCAGCTGGGAAGAGACCAAGGGGTAGACCTAGAACCAGATGGAGGGATTATATCTCTTCGCTGGCCTGGGAGCGCCTTGGGATCCCCCAGTCAGAGCTGGTTGATGTGGCCAGGGAAAAGAAAGTTTGGGGCTCTCTGCTGGAACTGCTACCTCCGCGACCCGACCACGGATAAGCGGGAGAAGATGGATGGATGGATGGATGTTACAATAGTGGTTAACATCGAGATCAACAATAGTAGAGGTTTGTCCGCTTTGAACTCCATGCCCTCCCCATCTCATCGGTGTTTACGTAACAATATGTTTCCTTTTGTATTTTCAAGGCAATAACCTGGAAGTACATAAACCGTTAAGAATTCATTAAGACACTTGCTCATCTGGCCATTACATAACTAAATATGAATTATTACGTTTTTTCTAATACTAATTTTCTAAACAAAAACTTAACATAATATGTGAAGCTTGATTAATTATAGATGTAATATATTTACCTTGACTAGTGTTTATACAAATGGGAATGAACAAGGCTGCCGATAAGAAATAATATACTGAATTTGGATTGGACATATTCATGGTATGAATGATTTAAAGTAGAGGTTAAATGAAAACAATATTTTTAAAAAGTCTTATAAGACATTGCCAGTCATATAGTGCACCTCATTTATAACAAATCCGAAAACAATGTTTATATTTTTGAATCAAAATCCAATAATGTGTTCTTCCTTTAAAACAGAAACATGTCTTATACAGTCTATGGTGTGGACACAGTTCTCTAGCTTTGTGTTTCGCTACATTGTAAGCCTTAAAATATTTGATTTAGATCCTTCTTGTAACTGTGGAGTTATTTTTTTTTATTGCGGCTTAACTCACAGAACAAATGGATGCCCTCTGCTTGTATGTGTGTAAACCAAATGGTTGTAGTATATGCTTGGTTGTGCCTTTTCCCTACTTGATAGTGTGAACATATTTGTATGATTTCCAGACAAATGTAAAACACCCAGAGCCCTTCTTGTGTTGCCCCTGTGTGGGAGATGAGGTACTTTATCACAGAGATAAGCGTGCAGGCTGAGGGACAGCTACAGGAAAGAAAAAGGTACATGAGAGCTGCTTGTGAAGTACCGATCGCTTCTTGTGAACTTTGTATGATTAATCCAACGCTGAGAATTGTTGCAGAGGGCGATTTGGTTTGTGGCTTCCCAGGCTGCTGTTTCCCTGCTGTGGAGACAAAAGATGAATAGACCTTGCGGGACTATTATGGGGTATCTCCCTTCTCCATCACTATAGGGGCCGGTTGACTCTGATAATCCTCTCTTCACTGAAGGGATCCTCTAATCCCTGCTAGACACAGGTGTCTGGCCTTGAGCATTCGTCAAGATGACTAATGTACTGAACTGTGTGTGAAAAGACATATGAGAGTAAACACATACTTACACAAGGCTAACACATGGAATATTTTCTGGATGATGAATATCTGTAGGAAGGCATGCATAGGAAACTTCTAATGGAAATTTAAAGCAGTAACATTGACATTGTTGGTGTATTGATTTACCAGTCCAGTAGTACGTGATACCACGTAGATACCAGTGATACGAACAGTCATAACTATGACACATACTTTGCATTGTGTTTTTTTCTCTCTAAGAAATTTGACTAAACAATCGATAACTAGTACATCATTTGACTGGCTACCTAGATGAGTCCTAATATCATCTGCCTTGTTTTGACAAACAATTCAAGTTGCATTTCTGCTTCAAAGACAAGCTATTGTTTCATTTGAATAACTCCCATTGTTTCAGCCTGTGTGTCTGCAGAAAACTCAGTTCAGCTTGCATATTGAGAAGCCTGCTGGATCTGAATCACAATTTCAGAGATGGATTTCAAAGACCAGTGTGAAACTTCTCTCTTCCCGGTGTCATTCATAATCATTAGTGTACACATTTCCTCAAGTTAGCATCTCAGGCTTTTCCCTAACTACGGAAAAGTACTTCAGAGCTGAGTGTGTGGGGATGAAAAATGTTGGTAATAACAGATATGATAGGAATTGTGGGTGCCTTTAGAATGATGAATGTCATTTGTTGTTGTGCCGACAAAGGACTTAAAAACTATTTTTCTTTGCACCAACCCCCTCATCTTATTCCCCCAAATTAAAATAACTGTCATTATTCTTCTGAAGTTTAGGATAATGCAATTCTGATAGTGAATAAGTAGCATATTTTTCTCTTCTCACAGCGGGAGAGTGTTCTTTTTTTCTCGTTGCCCTTGATTTTTTTTCTGTGGTTGCCATTACTGTGGTGAATGGTCTGCTCCCATTTTCAGCAATTTCACTGTCTCTAAGTATAAAGCCAGGTCCAAAAGCAAGAAGCTGGACCTGGTCAGGACAAGGACAGGCATACTTGCAGCATTATTCTACTCTCCTTTTTAAAAGTGCACTACTACGGTATTGTAGGCAACACAGTAACAATATACCAGGTCTGTTTTGGATTTTTTGCATTAATCTGGCTTCCATAACTCAACACATTTTTTTGCTTAGCTGTCACAGTACTCCATTTCTTTTGGGGTTTACTTATCTGCTAAGTTGCATTCACAGATAAAATAAGCCACGTTTAATGGAATGAGTACAAAAATAAGTTGAAAACTCACACCCCTATATACACAGTATATCAATGGAGCTTTAGGGTAATCAGCAACACAAACAACATTTCCTTTCTGGTGAGAAATAGTTTGAAAACTGCTTCATTCCTTAAGAGAATTTACGAAGGCTAAATCCCCAGCCAAGATCTTGCTCACTTTTACGGAGGACCAATAAAAAGCCTCCTGACTGGAAACATTAAAAACAGGCATAGGATGTTCACAGCCAAGGACAGAAGGGCTCTGCGGCGGAGGCTTAAAGCCGCCCAGAACATCATTGGTACCCATCTACCGAGCTTAAGTGATAGTGGTGAGAGGAGGCGCTTGCAAATAGTCCTAAGGAAATTAAAAGACAATATCCATCCCTGCAAGAGCCTGTTCGCCCTGGATTTTCCCCCTAACAAACCATTATGTGGAAAGCAGGGACGGCAGACCACTGTGTGTTAAAAGGATATTCTACTCTTGGATTTACTGGCGCTTTTTTCTTTCTTTTGTTATTTTTCAAATCTTATCTTGTTTCATCCTGTCTTGAAAATATTCAAATGTATATATATATACATATATATGGATATTCAACAACACTCTATATTCAGACAACATGGAAAAACAATGAGGCATTAACACATAAACATCTCCTCACTACATCCTGTGTTCCCAGGGTTAATCCTATTACAGCATTTCTACTGGGTCATATTAGGAGGTCAATGGAGGTCTACACTGTTAATAAGGACGGCTTAGTAATAGATTTGATAATGTTACATACGAATACAAGCCTGACCTTCACTGTCTAACATCCAATTTCAATTTGGCTATAATGCCAAGATGCTGCAGTATAGCAACAAGAACATTTAAGAACAGCCCTGTCTCTAAGTAATTGTCTTCATATGCATTGTACTTTTTCCTCAATTCAGAAATGATTTTAATAGATGATAGCAATGCCTTACTGTAGGCTGTGAGCTGCTTATCTATTGTGTGTGTTTTCAAAAGAGCAGGTTGCAGAGACGTTCAGGCCTAGCGGCTTGCAATGATGCCATCAAGATGTTATTGTGTGCGCCAAGATCTTTTTATCTAGTCCTATACAGTATGTCAGCATAAATATATCTACACGGCAGCTCCTGATAAGTGATACAAATCTTATCACCGCCTGATGTGTAAGAAAGAGAATAACAGAACTGAGCACTAAAGCTGACATGAGATGATGGTCGATGGGTTCTACTGTATGTGACATGTATTCTTCATAAATTCTACCCTGCGATTTATGGAATATAAATAGTATTGGGCTGTTTTGTTTTAATGATCCAAGTCCATGTCATTTCAGAAAATGGTAAATATGCCCCTTACCAAACCCAAGAGCCCTGATGTGTTTCAGTTGCTAGTTTTTTCCAAACAGAGCTCCAAAACGCCAAATATACAAGTATTAGTTTTTAGTTGAAGTAAATTACATTATTTGTTCTACTAGGTGGTGTGTGGCGCAGTGGGTTGTGCGTTGTTGTTGGGATCAGGGGGTCACAGGTTCAAACCCCACTGCAGTCAGCATGTCGTTGTGTCCCTGAGACACTTCACCCCAAATTGCTCCTGTGGGGATTGTCCACAGTATTGAGTATGTAAGTCGCTTTGGATACAAGCGTCTAACAAGTGACATGTAATGTAATGTAATGTAATACTAAAAAGGTCTGGAAGCCCTTGAACTAAAGTCAAAATCCAGAAAAGTGAGAATAAAGGTTTTGCCTGTCAATGTCTTTAAAGGAATTGAATGGCCATTGTGAGATTTGGGGATCACTGTGACCTTCTCTCCTGAAAGTGTGTTGGTTTAGCATGACTGATGCAGATTATCATAACTGGAGAAAGCCAATTACTCTGGTCATCGCTGCACCCTTAGGGCTCTTCTCTGTGGAATGAAATGCATTACAGAGTTCTCTCTGCATCCTTCTGGCAGCGTTTTGTATTTCCTCTACGCTGATCCACCCAGTTTGAGTGTTAATAGCGCAGTCAATGGGACCCTCCCGCGCCTCAGAGCCCTTTTTGGCTCGAATGAGCTTCTGCTCCACAAAGCAGGGAGGTTGTGCCTCTTGGAGAAGCGGATGAATTACATTCTCCTCTATATGTCTTTGCTCTCTATTCATGACAAAGCCCTTTTATCTTTAGGCCTTCTTAACCGCTCGCATCCACAGACCACTACATAAAGAAAAAAGCGGATTGCACAGTTGTTGTTTAAAAAACCCTATGGCCTTTTTATGTAACAGAACAAACAGCAATTGAACATACCTTTGTTACCCTGGGTTTTGTTCTCCAACACAGATCTGCTACAGAACCAGCAAAGTTGAGATCACACACGTCGCTGCTGCATCTCTGACATGTACAAAGAGTACAGATCAAGCCGAGTCACTGGTAAGAGGCCTGAGTGCACCTTCTAAAGGTCTTATTTTGTATCCATCTCGAAATACATTTTGTCTTTTTACTTGTCTTTAACTCTGAACCTGCCTCTCTCTTTCCTGAAGTGACATGAAATTATGTTTCTTGATTCATGTTTATTTGTTGCCGTGTTCACTTTGGTTTCTTTTGGTGCAGAGATCAAAATCTGCTGTATCCACTCAGTTATTAGTGTCAAGGCTTTTGATTCAAAATGGTTATCTTATTCAAGCTATCACATATTATTCTCACATGCAAGAGTACACACACTATCACAGCAATCCCATAAAGGCTCATTTTATTTGGTGAACCTTTTTGCTCGAATAGAACCATGCTTTCAATCCGAATAAAAGCAGGACTACTTATGTAAGTTGGTAGCCCAAGCATAATTTATGAACTTGCAAACAGTTATTTGCAAAACACCAACATGAGGGAAGCCACACCTGAGAAAACAGTACAATAACTAGGATTCTGGATCAGCATTTCTTGTTAGCACCTTTGTGAAATTGTTAGAATCCAGAGTAATTATTGGCCACCAATTTCTCCAAATAGATGCCTTAGTGTTCTGCCATTTCATTCTGAAGGCACTGGGTAACTTGCTGGCTGTCATCAATTATCACTTTAGTACAGATTCAAATATCTCAAGTAATAGTGGCTGCAATTTTCAACACACATGTATGCCCTGCAGAGGATGTGTGTTGAGGATGTGGTGATTTTCTGCCTTTTACTCTTGACACTATCATATTGACATACTGTTTGTTGTTCCAAGTGAAATGTCTTGACATCAGATGGATTCAAAGATAAATTGGCTCTGACATTGATTTGAATTGTAATAACTTAGGTGATTCCCCGCCATCACGATCTACACATTTTGAATATTTGTTCATAACTTTGGTTACTACAATACGTGCACAACTGATGGCATTCCCATCAGATTTTTCCTTTTTGATTTACTTATTATTATTATTCATATAATTGTCAACATAGGAAACATTTAACCTACCTAGCATCAACAAGTAAGCATTGTTAGTTTGTGTGAAGCATGGCTGTGTAGATTCTTATTCTCATTATTATCTCCAATGAGGACGTTACTCTGATTTTTTTTGTCTTTTCAATGCCACAGCATGTTACTAACACGATAAGTGCATAATAAAAAGAAACTGAGAATAGTACTAATGAAATAGATAATTAGCTGTTAAATAACCAGGTTCAGAGGAACTGTAATACTTATTACTATTCATAACATCAGGCATTTTCAAAAACAATGGATTCCCACAGTACATTGTTCGAGAGTATAAATTGAACAGAGTAAGAAACTGACAGATTGCTTAAGAGAGAGGAAAGAGAGGGGGAATGAGAAGCGCCCCTCTTGCTGGGCTTTGGCCGATGAGTGTGTCCTTTTCCATTACTCTCACACAGCGCAATATGCAGGTCAGTCAGGTGATAATGAATGCTCTGTCTGATACTTGGCCTTTCTTCCCTCCTCCTGCTTGTCTGGCCTGCTCTCTCAGTTGTATCCTTTCTCTTTCTTCGCCCCTTTTACACTGTAGAGGTTTCCACAGTGTCTAGTACATTTGGCTTTTTAGTAGGTTTAATTATCTAGCTTTCCTCACCCCTGTTCAGTTTCAGTTTCTCAGATCAGTTTGTAACAAAAAGGGAGATGCCAATTTTCCTGTCGCTTTCTCCATTAATTGAACACCGACTTCATGCCAACGTCTATTCACCTTTAAACCACATTTTCTGAGGTTTATATGAACATAAAGAAATGACACCTTTGTTGTAAATCACTTGCTTTAGTCTCGCCACTGAACACAGGATTGGATGAACTGATCAAATTCCATGCGCACCAACACCCACTGCACAAGTGTCTGCATTCAGATTTGATAAAATACACGGTACTGTGTAGAAGTTTGATATGGTAAAACTTACACAGAAAGACTTACACAGAAAAACCATACTTTTTTTTCTAATATCAAGAATAAATTGTTTTATTATATGTATATCAAATATCTGTTGAGAGTCCATCAAAGCTACAAAAAGGGCTACATCAGGTATTAACAACTCATGACAAGCAATCAAGCAATGTATTGTGAACAAATGAAGTTTTTTAATTCATTTTTTTGCCCATTATTTGGGGATTTGAACATGATTACAGTGTAAAGAATAAGGCAGGATATTTATTTTGTTCCCCAGAATAAATGTATCCTGTTTTAAGACGATAGAACACTAACTATTATTATTTATTTAAAGGGGACCTATCATGCAAAATGCACTTTTTGATGTCTTTTATACATAAATATGTGTCCCCGGTGCGTCGGGGAACTCACGCAGCGTCAGAAAATAAAACCCTTTTCCTCCGTACCCAAATCTTTTAAAAACGGGGGTACAACGAGCGGATACAGATTTGCTGCCGATATGACGTCAAATCTGCGGCGGACCCACAGAAAGTTGCCATCAGAAACAATGCCTGACGTGTTTTGGACGTAATCTCGGCTTTGTTTACATTAGCACGCCTCGCTAACACTCAGGGCTAACCTGTACTGTAGAGCACATGTGTTTAAAAAGAAGGAAATAAAAAAAGGAACTCACCTTGTGATAAACCCACAAGAGGAAAAGCATTTGAGCTCCATACTGTTTCAGAAATAATCCTTGATGTGGTTTAAAACAGGATGGCGTTTTATCACAGCAGAATTTAACTTTGATGTGTTTGAACCTGTGTCTCTGAAGGCATTAGCTCCGCCTCCTCTTTTTTTTTTTTTTCAAGCTAAGGACCCAAAATCTGTGTTTCTCTAACAGGGCTGCAAAAGAGGGGTATGAGCAGTATGAGGCATGGCTACAATGGGTGATCTGTTTGGGATTTAAAAAAAAAACTTCACAGACATGTGTTGTATAGGTAGGTATGGCCCTACAATATATAGCATGATAGGTCCACTTTAAACTACATGCCATGACGTGTCCCTCAGGCTTTATGAACTTCCGGGCTTAATAAAATGGATTTCCGTTACAAACAGCAAACAAATATTTTGTGCACAAAGCATCATAAAAGCGTCTGTTTTGCAAAACCACTGGCAACTGTTTTAATCAAAAACTCCAGGAGTCTTAGCCGAGAGTGACATTTATATTATAAAACGGTGAAACTGAAGATTTTATTAACAGAACAAAAGATTAGTTCTTCAAGATACCAATAAATTACCTTTTATTATTAAGAAATGATTGGATTTTTGCCATTTAAATCC
>NW_011369945.1:5178447-5184696 GCF_000735185.1 Notothenia coriiceps
GACTCGAGAACGCCTCCACTCCAAAATGCTGCCGCACGCCTTCTAACTGGAACACGTAAGAGGGAGCACATTACTCCCATTTTAGCCTCCCTCCACTGGCTGCCTGTGCATTTTAGAGTCCATTTTAAGATTCTTTTATTTGTTTTTAAATCTTTTAACGGTCTCGCCCCGCCGTACCTCTCAGAGCTGCTCCATCCTTACTCTCCTGCCCGGTGCCTCAGGTCAGCTGATCAGCTGCTCCTGGAGGTACCGAGGTCTAAACGGAAGCTCAGAGGGGATAGAGCCTTTTCCGCTGCCGGTCCCAAACTGTGGAATGGCCTCCCATTGACCATTAGACAAGCCCCTTCACTGTCCATTTTTAAAACTCGCCTAAAAACCCATTTTTATTCCTTGGCTTTTAACCCAGCATGAGACTCTGTTTCTGTTTGTTTTTATATGCTTCATTGGTTTTGTTGTTTTTATATTGTTATTTATTGTTGTTTTGTTTTTGTTTTTTATGGCGTGTACAGCACTTTGTTTCAGCTCCGGCTGTTTTGAAAAGGGCTTTATAAATAAAGTTGAGTTGAGTTGAGTTGAGTTTATCTCCGATAGAATTCTGATCAGGCATTAGCTCCGCCTCCTCTTTTTTTTTTTTTCAAGCTAAGGACCCAAAATCTGTGTTTCTCTAACAGGGCTGCAAAAGAGGGGTATGAGCAGTAAGAGGCATGGCTACAATGGGTGATCTGTTTGGTATTTTTAACTTCACTGACATGTTTTGTATAGGTATGTGCCTACAATATATTTTTCCAACATAGGTCCACTTTAAGTTAAAAAAATATTTCAAATAAGGCTCCCTAACTCTTAGGATGTACAACTGTTTTTAAATCTGCAGGTCAGCATGTAATTTAGCAGATGAATGGATATGAGGAAAAATAAATGGTCTGTCGTGAACGTGTGCAAGAGTTTACCTCAGAAGGAATCAAATTTCCAATGTAGGCTCTCCTAAGTCTATTTATCCCACATTCTTCAGCCTTTTTCTGCCCTCTTGCTGGAAGCTAGAAGTCTGGCTACAATACTGTCTTTGTGTCAATGTCGTCTTGGGGGCAGTGAAGTTTGATGCTTGAGTAAAGCTGATGGCACATTTGGTGCCAGGAACCAACCAGTTTGCTGCAGAACACAGCTGCCTAAATGCAGCACAGTGCCCATTTTCTCTCGTAAAACACATTTTCTTGTATCAGAGGACTCGCAGCATTTCTAAGACGTGTGGTAACATTGTAGAAACAAACAAACATGATTTTCGTCACTTCTTCTTGTGGATATACTGGTGGCAATGCATGAGTGGTGATGGAGTCAAGTGATTCTCTGGCTGTGGATTATGGCGAGGCAGTGCGTGTTGTTAACAATATTTCAGCGGTTCAGTGGGGTGACAAGTTATTTTCACTCTGACCCATTGCCATCAATATTCATGCTGAGGGAAAATTCTCTAGCGTTAGGTCTGGTCTTCTTTTGGATTTAGCCTAATCCGGTTTCCAGAACAGATGCTGCCATCACCACGGCACCTAAAGAAACTCCCACCTCCCACATGAAAACTATTGCAAACATGGCTCTGCATCTCAAAACACATTGGCCCCAGTTACTTTTGATGGTGTCGTGTCACTCCTCCGCAATTCATTAAATGCAACCAAGTATGGATACACTAGTACGTGAGCTGGGACATTATGAAGCTCACTTAATGAGGTGTGACTTAATCTGGGGAGTCACCTCAACCTTTCCTGTCTAGATGATCATCTGCTAACCATCAGTCAGGGGGCACGGATGTGAGGTAAGGAGGAGAGAAAACGTAGAGGTAATTAGAAAGAGAAGGATTAAGGAAGATAGAGGTCAAAGATAACTAGCAAGAACCCAAAAGACAGAGATGTCCCCATCTTCCGGACACATTTCCGAGCTGGCTGTCGTGCGGCATAGAGGGCAGTGGAGTTAATGACATTTTTCACTTGGGCCTGAGCAGGAAACACACCATTCATTGATCTCAAAATGGAAGACACCAAATACCAGTGCAGTCACTTTAAACCTAAAGGCTCTCTGCTCAGCAGAACCTTTTTAAATGCCATCCTCTTTCCCCCTCTGACGGCCTCGTGGATCAGCTACCTGAACTCTTTTGTTTGATTGCAAAGGGCATATTGATACAGCATGGCACACTCTTACCAAGTGAGAACAGGACTGTGTGATATGGCAAATTACTCAAAAGAGACAAACAGTGTCAAAAGCTCACAGGACATATAGTCATAAATGTTGTTCAATGAAAGAGGAAATATTGACTGTGAAAAGATTAAGGCTATACCTCTCTGAGCTCTTGTTAACATTTTACTAAGATAGTTGTTGATAAATTCCAGCTCCCATTTAATATGTGGTAATTGAATTTGAATAATTAATTACATAAAAGATGTCTCTGTAAACACACAGATACATTGAGCATGAGAACTGGGTCGACCACTCTATACATTCTTGCTTTAATGCATAACACCGAATCGAGCTGGCGGATATGAGCTCATGATTTATGGAACGTATTCACCCGGTCTATGTTGAAATCTTTTGTCCAGAATTAATCATTTAACCTCACTCTCAAGTCATGCAGTTTATCTAACGAAAGAAGCAGGCAGTAATATCACCAAACACAGCAGCTTTATACAAAACCACAAAAAAAGAATGAAAAAATAATCAAAGCATTAGACACACATCATTCCTTAGGGACAGTGAGATTGAATGAGAGCATGCACTGGCTGTTACTCATTACTACTGGCTAACAGGGGTAATTGAATTCTGCCTAGAAAAATAAAAATCGGTTTATTTCTCGTCCTTTCTGGTGAAAACATGACGGCGAAAAAGGCAGCTATGAGCGGTTTGCTGTGCCATTTTTGAATACCCCCTTAATGCACACAACAACAAAAAAAGTACATCTGTGCTAATATAACTGTTTGTGTTGGCCTATGTGTCTCTTAAAATTTGACCTCAATATTTGTGCTTGTGCTGTTAAGAATTTAGTTGTTCTACCAACACACTCCAAAGAGCATAAAAAGCATTGAATATATGGGTTGTCCATCCAATATTTTTTCAAAAGCTAGGCCGCAGTCATATTACTCAAAGTTGAAGTGCTTGTTTTTGCCACTGACATGCACACGTATTATTATTAAGTGCCTGACAACATTATTACTGAAAATGCGTGGACATCAATATTTAAAATCGAGGAATATTAAGGAAACGTTGCCGATTTTCAGCCGGCTCTTTGTCACTGCAGTGTAGGCAGCATGTATGTTACTGGCCCGGGGGTGCATTGACACAGAGCCGAACATAATTTTATGCTGAGAAGGGAGAGCTAGCGGAGAGACGGAGAGTGCGACTACCGACATTGGCAGAGCGGCACCCGTCACGTAACATTAACTGCCGAGCGAAAACCACAGTGGCAGTCAGCTCCGCATGGCAGCTAGCTTGACAGCTAATTTACGTGACGCAGCCGAATAACAGCGCAACATTCCTTTGTAAAAGGGGCTGATATTACTGACCTATAAGCGCCTGGGGTAGCACACTTTTCGTTTAACTTTCCCAGGGTAATGTAACCGTCATTTAGTTTTCAATCCTGTTATCCTATATTTTAACCATCTCCCTAACTGGCAGTTACAGACTAGCTAGTTAACGACGTTAGCTTTAGCATGTTCATCGGCTCATTCGGCTTTTTAGGTGAGATACAAAATAACACTAACTAACAAATTAACTATCAATGTTACCACAATATCGCTGATGGACTAGCAGTTGATGACATTTATTAACAGCTTCACAGTTAGATGACAATGTTTTCTGCTTACCTCCTCCAACTTTCGCCAACGGTCTTGCTTGTCTCAACGATCCTCTCTCGCGACGATGATGGTTAAGTTTACGCGCGCGCGCTCTATAGCGGTCGGACGACAAAAATCTACTTCAACACCTAACGCACTATAGGAAGAGTCTGGGTCACGACTCCTACTCTCTCAGCGCACAAACGCAAGTAAACGACTAAATGAAGCTTTCTCGCGCACTCGCGCTCCACAGGAACTACACTCAACTGAGGTCACGTCAAAAGTCTTACCACTCACACGACAATATCAGCCGCTCCGATTTTCCATGCTAACTATAACAACACCCTAGCACTACACACAAACGGCTCTCTAGTCACTCCCTCGCTCTCCAGGCTCTCACGCGACGCACGCAACATGCAATCGAGGGGGTTCACAACTGCGACAAGGATGAAGGAACTCACTCACCTATCTCTCAGCAGCGAACCCAATGACGGGTATCACACACGCTCGCAACTCATTGGTGAAATCATTTTCTAAACTGACACGCACTACATCGCCGGTATTTATAGTCTCGACCCACACGTCTCGTAAAACGGTCAACTAGGTCGATCGAAGTAAGGGAGATTACGGGTCGTACGCGACCTTGGTGTGTTTAACTTGTTGTTAAGGTCTTGTATTGCCAGATTTGTACGAACCATTTTAAGTACATTTCATAGGACGCTGTCAAGACTCTCTTCACAAATCATGACTCGAACGTGAACCGACTCCAGCTCGTCTTACTGGTACGCGTACACGACATCAAGGACGATTGGGTACTCTCGCTCTCTCTCGCCTCATCCTATGACGTTACACTAGTGCACCATCGAAAGGGTGAACCCCCCTTTTTTGAAAATTGAGTCCTTGTATTTTCACGCGCTTGAGCACAAGACTCACTCGGCTCGCTTCATCACAATATTTACGGGTATACAACGTCACTTGTCACAGTGTATCGCACATAGTAACTTAAACTCACTTACATCGCAAAGTTATCACTATTTACATGATCAATCACTCCATCGTTGGTACACTCGCCGACTCTCGCTCTCGCGCGCGCGCTCTCCAGGCTACGCCTCATCGACCTCTCACAGCGAATGTATCAAAGCTTCTCTCTAGTTCTTTCGCGTTTTTCGCCAAGAAAAACACTCACTCAGCGCGCTCACCTCGTCACCACCCTTATCCCACTCATTAGAGCAGAGAAAGCGCGCAACACCCCACAACACTCTTCTAATCCGCGTGGAGCTCATTCCTCCGCTTGTACATCGTTCTCGTTCCAACTACTTCTTGTTTTATTTTTTTCTTTCAAAACAACACAACGCTTATCTTCCTTAGTTTCAATTTTCCTACCTCTATAATCAGGGCTGCACACAAAAATAGTCGACAAGTGTACCCAAGATGGCAGTTGGATATCATCTAAAAGTGATAACTTTCCCATGTCAGTCTGTTTCTCGCATCTCACTCTCTCTCTCTATTACCCGTGACCATCATCTCTCCATATCCGACTACTGGTTTAGGTCTTTACGAATTGCTCAACCCGTACTCACTAATTTTAGTCTCTCCTTCTCGCCGTTCGTCACGCCTCATATGCTCTCTCGCACGCTCTGCAAGTCACCATCTCCCTCTTATGTCGGTTACGCTCCGCGACTCGCCGCTCGTCGCACACCTCCCCATATCTTCGTTGACAGAAACGTCTTAACAGCCAGTCTAATAACAATGCTACTCTCACTCCCCTCCCGCTCCACTCATCCGCTAACCCTCTAACACACCCCCACCCACACACCCCCACACGCTTACAGGCCGCGTCCCGCTCATCTCCCTCCTACTTCATCACCTCAAGTTCGCCACCGTTTACACCCAAACCTTTCGTTTTGTCTAACCTATAATACCATCGGGTCACGTCTCGCTTCGCTTCTCAAAATGAATTCTCCAATAGTTCTTGTCTACCGTTTTTGCATACCCTAGCTTCGTGGTTTCCTTCTCCCACTATACCTGTATCCTATACAGCGTCGTTCGGCGTGAACGTTGCACGCCGTCGTCTGAAACTGACACAGACTTCATCGCGCTGAGCGCGGATAGTACGCGTTTCTGACATATAGGTATTAAGTACTCTACTTGCTAATTGCTCTGTAACATCCACAAATCGAACTTGCAATATTGTTTGCTTCTAAGGTAGAGGCTACTCGATCTCTGGTCTCGATGTCGGTTATGGTTTTTGCCCATATGACATGATTACCTTTTCTGTGTTCTTTAGACTAGTTTGATTCGACTAGAACTTTCTATGTGCCTGTTACGTGCTACAGACTCTTGTTACTTTACCATACTCTAAACTGTGTAAGTTACCTTGATTGTCATCCACGCAAAATACGAAGGTTCACTTCGCTAAGCGGTAATTCTCTCTTTAATC
>NW_011369945.1:5184741-5195663 GCF_000735185.1 Notothenia coriiceps
GTGAGATACAAAATAACACTAAATAACAAATTAACTATCAACGTTACCACAATATCGCTGATGGACTAGCAGTTGATGACTGAAGAGTTTATCGCCGGCCACTAGAGGGCAGTGTCACTGCTGTCGCTGCCCGGTTATGCCGTGCTCTGGCCCGGTAGTGCCGAGCGGCCATTTTAGTTCAAACATTGTTCATTCACTCCGCCTCGAGTTGAGACGTTCGTCCACTCATTCATGTAAGACTGTTTCCACTATTATATTATACTATATATTATACTATATATATATTATACTATTATACTACTATACTCTGTNAATCCCTTTGTCTCAGTTTATCTCAACATGAATGAATCTAATAAATGTGAAGTTGTTGCGATTCATGCAAACCATACATGTTTTCATCACGTTCATCTTGGAAACATGAAATTATTACGTTGAAAATACATGTTACATTTTATTTGATGTAACAGCCAGCCAAAGTCCTTTTTTTGATTGTAGAGAGAAAGACCCCATCGTGTAATGTTTCTGATGTCTTTCCCAGTATCCTCATGGTAACATAGCCTAAATAATACAATTTGGACTATTGGGTTGGTTGCATAAAGACAGTTGAATTAATTCAGCCTTGACTAGTTTTAAGGACAGTCTGCTTTCAAAAGGGTGGGATAATTAAACATGTTTTCAACAACTTTAGCTGAAACTGAAGAAATGTTTCTGATAATAGTGCAGTTGGAAGATAACAGTTGTCAAGTGTTATCTTTTAAGTCCACCTTTCTTATTTGAGTTGAATTCTTGTATGATCATTATATTTATATCCTTCATCCTTTTAACAGCGGCTGACTGAATGCCGTTTTTTTTGCTAGAAAATAACAGTGCTTAATGAGCAAACTCTGTTGTTTTCCGGAGAAGAAACCTGGCTTACTTCACTAAATGTGTCAAAGCTGTTTACTGAGTCACTGTAGATATTTGCTCTTTACGGATGAAATGAGAAGAGTAATGTCATAACTGCAGAGCCCTTGGTTTTAGAATAGAGTTCTCCTGAGTTCACCGTGGAATTTCAAAGCAATTTTGAGTTTTGGAAAAAGGGAATGGAACTCAGGCCTTGGTAAACACTTGTATTTACCTCTGAAATTATGTTATGATTGCAGTGGAAACAGACTTATTGGTGGGGCAGAGGAGAAAATAATTTGATTTGGAAGATATTTTCTAAGCGTGTCCAAGGCTTTTTGAGCTGAACTATGCAACCTCAATTTAGCTATATACATGGATGGATATTTGTATGTATCTGCATGATTGAATGCAGCTCTTGTCTTCGAAACCATGTGCACAGTGAACGGAGAGTTTAGCAACCTAACAAACACATCAGATCTATGTGGAGAGATGAAGAGGCTGTATTACTAAAAGCAGACAGAAATGCCATATTAGCATTATACTTTGCTTTATGTAGGGCATTATTTTACTTTTGTCATCTCACTGTGCTTTTCTTTTGCAAGGTTTAAGGGCACCCAACTGAATAATAAGCACTACCAGGTGTTTATGCTAGATCTGAGTGGAATGAACACAAAGTATAACATTATCTTCAATCAAATACCACGATGAATATTGCATAGATATATTTGAAATATATACTTCATTAGCTTTTTTGAAAATAATGTGTTTAAAGGCAAATATGTGAATAACTTAGATTAGGTAAGATCACGACTGCTAAAATCTGAATATATCATCACATTGTTGTAATTCAGCCTTTTAAAACCAGCAAAATAAATGTTTGGGATATTAAAATATCCATATATCTAAGAAAATATCTAGTCTGATTGCAGGGTTGTTGCATTAGACTGCATTCGTTTCAGGTGTATCTAATAAACTGGCAAGTCATGTATATATGCTGACCTATTCAAGCGCTAATACAAACAACTGAGGAAAAGCTCTCATGGAAAAATCCTTAAAGTATCAGGTGAAATTTTCCCCAAAAAGGAGCCCAGTGCTTATATCATCTTTAATGAATGGTAAACCTGTTTGACAGACTGTAACCATTAAAAGCTGGACTGCATATTAACATTGAACAGGTGTTGTCAGTGTCTCCTCCAGACGCCAGTCTAAAGCAGCCTGAAGGGAGTCTATAAGATCAGGAATAAACGACCCAGCTGTGCACAACAGTCATACATTAAATATCATTCTCATGCACATTTTTTTCCATGACTCTGTACACAGCTTGTGTCTAATTATGGAAGCATAATAGTGTTTGCTCTGCTGTTTTCCTTGTGTAATGAATCTTTCGGCTGTGTGTTGATCAAACCCAAACCCCATTCACACCCTGAGAAGCCTCAGTTATTTTTTTAAACATATTTTTTGTCAACAGTGTGAGCCAGAGATTATACAAATATTTGGGTTGAGTGCTTCTTTCCAGTTTATTTATAGGATTAGACACAACGGGAGCCAAACCTGGCCAAATGCAGGTACCATGACAAAAAGGTAAACACACTGATTATTGGATGCCACAGTATCACTATTAACAGCTCTTGAACACACTACAGCTTCAACTTAATGAGTGGAACCCCACTTATTTTAATCAATACCTTAATCACTTGCAACAAATTGGACAAGTACTCTCTTGCTGTATTTATCTTAAAACAGAGTGTTCCTTGAGCCTCGGGGTCGACAGGAATGCCTCCCATCCAGGGACGTGCACAGGTACGGGCTAATGTTGCCGGGCAACGGCCCTTTTGCAATTTTTGGCTGACCTGCCCATCTGGAGAGAGCAAGAGGTTTATGTTCTTTCTGTTGTGGCCGAATAAACATGATAAGCCCACAATTAGTATTGTACCGTCTTGCTGCGATAAAACACACCTTGTCAGTGCTGTCATCTGCCCCCAGTCACGTGACTTTGTTTACAATCTGACAGCTGAAAAGCAAAGGAAAGCCCTCCGGCCTCATATGGCTATGGTGATCATACCAAATGCCCATCTCATCTGGCTTTGGTGGCAAATCCCAGGGTAAATCTGTCCCCGGCAATGTCCCCGTTTTTAAATATGCTTGAATTGATTTTGAGTTTTCTCATGGCAGTTAGAGTAGGGGACAAACCAGGGGACTTTACTTCCTCTTGACACCGTCGGTTGTTTACACCCAAAAATCTAAATAGGCTATATTTGTTATTGTGCTTCTGTCTTTCTATGTCTTCTCCTCTGCTCCGTAAACTCCCTCAATGGGGTCACTCTCTCTCTTTTCTTGATCGCCCTCTCACGGGTAATCAATTCACTGTCCCGCTTCATTGTAGGATTTCTGCCATGTCTCTACTTTAGTTTGACCATCTCGGTTATTAAGTTATGGAATACTAAAATAAATAAGTAATTAGATGCCTTACCGTTACTGCGCTCATAAAGAATGATAAGAATAAGAATAATGCGTCTTGAACTGGTTTAATTCATTAGTGAGTTTATTTAAGGTAATTATAGAAGCCCTATTTTATCAGTATGTCTGCACAGAAGTTACAATGGTCAAACTACATTAGAACAGAATTGTCCCCATGTTCTCTTTAATAGTTACTAACATTAGATATTTTAATGAGATATGAACAGCAAAACTAAAAATGGCTGTGATGGAAATTATGGTACTAAAGCTTAATACAGTGTAAACTGCTGTATTCTGAAAATGTCATGTCAACGGTTTGACTGATTAGGTCAAATCAAATCTGGAGTGACCTTTGAATGTGTGTGAGTGATCAACAGAGGTTTGTGCAAGGGGTTTTTGTGACACTACAGGAAGGATGAGGGGAAAGAAGTTAGGATAAGGTGTTATCTGTATCCCTTTTGCTCTGTATTGAGTGAAAGGTTTTGCCATACAGTGGCCAGGGCGGTCTCAGCTGGCCTCCCAGAATGATGTTGTAATGTATAATCTGCCTTTGATGCTCCTCCTAAAAGACAGGCCTGTTTCACTTCCTGATATATCAGTACTGCTGCATCTTTGGAGCGAGACTGNAGTTAGTAACATTAGATATTTTAATGAGATATGGACCGCAAACTAAACATTTCCCTGGATTTCATTTAGAAAAAAATTCAATAGGTCCTATGTTTTTTTCGGGGGGTGGGGCAGGGCCCTTTTTCTAGTTTAGAGCAATAGCCCCTCCAAATGTCTGTGCACGTCCCTGCTCCCATCACAGTCTGCATGCTAAGCATTGGTATTGAACTGATAACATCTTTGCTTCTCCTCCTCCAACTGGCAAGCTACAGAATGACACCTTCTTGAAAGCTCAGCCGTCAAAAGTTTCTGGACAAATTACCTCGCTTTTTGGGGCATTTATCGCTTGGCTGCAGCTTAAAAAGTATCATTAAAACCTTAACCCAAACTCTGTGGAAGAAGCATTTTTCCAAATGATAGCTAATTTGGCATTCGTCTCAGGAGTGGGGAGCGTGTACACTGTCTTCTCTTGTTCGCTTTGAGGGACTTGCCGTAAGGGAGTTTGGCTGCATCTCTGTGTGAAAACGACATCCTCTGCTGACAGTGCACTGGTGCCTGAGCTCGACTTCACAGCAGACCGACAAAGCAGGAGTTTTGTCAGCTACTGTACAGCGCCAACCGACACAACCTGAACAGTTCGCCCGCACTCCGCATGTGTCTGAAGCGAACAAGTTCTTCTAAAGCCGCGAACCGGGCACGTCGCGAGGGCGGGCTCCCGTGCCGTAGCTAAAAGGTCCCGCTTCGGCTGGCGGCTCTCATTGCAGTCCAG
The DNA here is from genome assembly GCF_000735185.1 of Notothenia coriiceps. Classification (NCBI taxonomy): domain Eukaryota; kingdom Metazoa; phylum Chordata; class Actinopteri; order Perciformes; family Nototheniidae; genus Notothenia; species Notothenia coriiceps. The sequence continues at coordinate 5,189,459 of NW_011369945.1, forward strand.
TCTGCCGAGCAGAGCGGACTGACTGAGGGACCAGCCCCGTCTCCATTCAAGGATTTTACTTCGTACACTTCGTCCTACGACCGACGCCTCCTCGCCTTCTGTGGACAATGTTTCTCTTGCAGTACACAGGTACATGACTCACTTTTTATCCTGCACGTAAATACGGGCTTTTATTTCAGCAGAGAATTGATTTTCTCTCCACTCACACCGTCAACTCATACTTGTGTTGCTGCAGGCTACAGACGGCAGTTACTGCACGAGTTGTTTGGCGTTTTGCCTAATTTTATCGCCCATCTTCGCGTTGTTTAATACAAGTTATAACAGCAAGCGAGGAGGTTTTTCCTGCTGTGTTTAGTCCGTAATTGTCGGGCGTATACCAGCTGTTGAGACTGCATTAGAAGAGCCGTGCTGCCTCGCTCCACTGTGGCACGGTTGCTTTTTCGAGTGTCTCAGCACTTGATGTGCCATGGTGTGCTTTATGGTGATACATGATCATATATCTTGTCCTGTACACATTTTACACTTGAATATCATTTCAATAGACACAAGCGGTAGCTGTTTTCTTGACTGACACACGCGTACTGCAGTTTTTTATGGATGAAGTTTTTCAGAATAGATTTGATCCATGCTGAAGCCGGATTACTGCTATTGAAATGCCTATTTTTCAAATCCTAGTCAATCCGGTTTATATTCTATGGGCAGCATTATGGATCTCTGTGAGTCACATTGTGGTGGATAGGCCTATCATGCAGGGGCAGTTGTTTGCTGTATAAGTTGTTTAGTGTGCTTGCTCTGACGTCCAACTATTAGGATTTTCGTGTCATTTATTCCCGAATAGCCACTACAGGGAAATAGCTGGATTTAAATGGGACATTTTCTCCGGGCTCACAGGATCTAATTAAGCGAGGATGCTGTTTGAACTCTCGCATGAACCTGCTTACGCTGCTTTATTCTCGCACTCCGTTTACCAGCTTCCTCTGTTTATAGTCAGGGTAAATGTGCCTATGATGTCCCACAGCTTCTCTGTTGATGTGTTTGTAGCCTAATTGCTACTTTCCTATAGCACATAAAAGCAATGACTTGTCAAAGATGACTCGTGGAATGAATTTGTCAACGCAGTGAATAAACTGACTAAAAATCTACTGAAACCACTTTGTTTGCTTGTCATTCCTTCCATCCTTTTGGAACTTTAGTCTTATGAACTTTAACATAGTAACAGATAGTAAAGATGCTTATAAGCACAGTAAGGTTGAATTCATTTCGAAATGAAGCGTTTTGTTTGGCTAAACGCTTTCAAGTGCAGTTAATAGAATCACTCAACAATGCATGACTTATAATAAATGTAAAAATATAACATATAGTCTGATGAAACATGTAGTTTAGGATGGATAATGACCTTGTGCCTTTTTTTCCAGAGGATGAAAGTTAGTTTATATTTGTGATCTGGTTAAAAAGTATGTTACACTGGTGTTTTTCTTGCGCAGACATAATGGATCAGTTCCCTTCTCCTCTATTTCCTTCCCTTCCAGACGCACAAACATGCTTTGAATCAAATTGAGTGAATGGGGGAGAGTGCCTCCCTATGACCACTGGGAGAGAAAAGGTCCATCAGACCTTGTGACAGCCATTTACCTCCACACTGCACCAGTCCTCTGATCCATTGGCAGAGCATCCTTAGATTGCCTTTAATGGTGCGAGGGAGGGGGGCACTTTGCCTAGATCTGTCAGTGAGGAGAGATTTAAATGTTGTACATGGAGTGCTTGAAAAGGATCTTAAATATTTCAACTCTCTTTGGCATAGCATGATAGTGCTCCAGAGCAAATTTAAGGATGAATAGAGAGTGTACTACTGTAGAATAACAAGATATTTGGAAGCTTTGGAGACTCGCTACATTTTAATTGGTTGGTGAATGACTATTTATGGTAACTTAGTGGGATTTTAATAGTAGTATCTGTCAAGGAAAAAACTAAACAAAAGTTGACAACAAATAAAAAACAATTAAATGAAAAATCTGAGTCATAGATTACCCTTAAATGCCAGTTTTGCATAATTAAGTGGTCTTATAGGAGCCTGAATTAGTGGAATTGTATTTTTCAGTCTGACGTACAGAATTGGAAGAGGGTGGATCCATAATCACTATACACAGTACAGCTTATTATTCTGTTTAAAATACAGCCCTATACAGGAAACTGGGTTTGTCTTAGGACATAAAAGGGACGAATTTCCACCCTGACAAACACAGCATTGTAACTCTAATCCTGCCAGACAACATTTACATAATAATGTAGTGCCTATTAATTTGATAGTGAGCATCATTCTCAATGCTGAACATAGGCTAATATGTGTTTGCTCACTAACAGTGATTATTTATATAATGTTGTAGTTATCAAGAACCAGGACAAATACTGTGCCAAGTGAATGGAGACCAGCTAATGTATTTGTCTGTGTGTTACAATGACAATCACAAGCAATTCACTTGTCTAGATAACACCGTTTGCCTTCATTTCATCCACCCTTGATACCAACTCCCAGAGCTGTTCACTGTCTGAGCCTGGCCTTATGTATTCATCCCACTGCACAAAGATTAGGGCAAAGTTGTCTTACTGTGCTGATAGGCAAAGCATTTATTGTTTCATACTGGGACTTATGACCACCAGAGGTACAAATACCAGCTTGATTGTTTGTAATCATCTATCTCTGTTGGGCAATGAGCACATTTGTAATGTGCTGCTGGTGCTTGTTGTCAAGCTCTAAGAAAATGATAAAAATACAATTTGTATTCCTCCATTCACCAGCGTTCTTGTCTACTTTCCAAATTAAAAGTTTGCTTGGACCTGTTAAGGTAGATGTGGTATGTTACAATCCGTTTTTAGTAAACAAAAAAAGCCATAATGATCCATAGTTGTGGGCAGAACTGTGGAAAACCCTGCTTTACCGTCAGCTCTCCATAATTGATTTATTAACAATGCTTTACAGAGTTCCTGATTGGGAGAATTATGTTTATGCTTCTTCACCCACTTTTTACAATATGCTTGGCTGCTTCACTTGGTGCTGTCTCTCCAGCAGTGACGTGCGGTGAGGTTCATGGCTGGTGAGGCACTGACTCTTTCAGAGTCAGATTTACAAATATTATATTTTGACCTTAATCGAAATATTCGGCTATTTTCAAAAGCTTTTTTAGTCTGATGCTTCGATTCATTTTAAACAGACGGTTCAACAAAAGGATACCCAAAATCTAAATATTGGATTGTTCTTTCTTAGTAAGATCCCATTTTCATTACAATTGTGGTCTTACCTTGACTTGAAGATGAAGTCCATGCTCTCCTTCTGGACAACAATCTCTATTACTTTTTTGTAAAAGTCCTCCTTATCTTCCTGTAATTTGAAAAGTCTAGCTTGTTGTTCGTGTCTACCGTCTCTGCGTAGAATAACAGTAGCAACAAGAACCTGTGGGCTCATGTGCGCCCCCTTCAGTGCGGCAGAGGTTATGGCTGCCTCCCCTGCTGCTTTTTTCATTGCCGTTATATGATGAGACCACAGTCTATGGATGAGACCAGCGAGCCTAAATATCATATACACGTAAAATAAGTTATTTACCAGACTATGCGATGCGGAGGACAAATGTAATAAGGGATCTACGCAAACTTTACATTGGTGACATACAGTGAGATGGTAACAGGCATGCGCTTAAAGTGGCCGGCTCCCAGCCCAGTTTCCTGTGGGGTGACACATTCTGAGGCTGAGGCAGAGCTCCCTCTGTGCCTCACTCACCACAGTAGGGACTGGCTTGAGGCAGCGCCGCTCACAAACCTAAGGGGTGCCCCCGCGTTAATTAGTGCGCGCCTCCAGCAAGTTACCTGTGGCTTCGAGAGGCAGACGCTCGTCCCTGCCTCACTCACTCTCAGTTCGCTACCACGTAGTTGTAGCGGAAGCTCGGCAAATTTGCCTGATTTTGACTTTGGAAAGCGATTGGACATTCATACATAGAAGCACTATTGACAACACAGATCAAGTGAGGACATTTTAATTATATATCTAGTGTGTTGAAATTAAAATCAATGTTGAGTATGGCGAATTTGATTAAATTACACTACTTTGGATTTAATAACTCAGTTTTAATTCTGAAAACGGGAAGTGTTCACTATTTAAGCGTTAACATTTTTATTCTTGAAAATTCGTACACTTCCGGTTTACATTTAGCATCTGGCGGAATCGTATGATTTTTCAAGAACCTTGAACCCAAGGTGACAATGACATGTAGACTGTTTGTACACTGATGCACACTGGGATTAGCACTATTTATTGACGCTGAATAATGTGTTTAGCAGGAATGTTTAAATACACACAGATGGCCAGATGAAGCAACTTTAGCTACAGAAAAAGGCAGGATTGCATTGGACCCCGCCACCCGACACACGCCGGCCCAATAGCGAGAAGACCTCAGATCGACAACAGGAAGAGCAGCCACAGAATTCGATCGCTTCACCCCCTTGGACCTGTACGACCGGTCGTTGGAATGTGGAGAGCGCCTCCACTCGCACCATTTCATTTTATGTACTACCACCGCATCTTTTGTGTAATTAATGCTGTTAACTTTTATAAGCTTTCCCCTTGACTCTTTTCAGTCTCTCCTGCCTTCGGGTTCTGATTGCTTTCACTATTTAGTTTTTTCTTTAGTTGTTTTTACGTTACATTGGAGTTGATCAGGTGAGGCTCTGCCTCCCCTGACCGCCACGTCGCTGCTTCCAGCGTACCATCCTTTGGGCTCTGGATGTTTTCGACTTGGTTCGGTGTCAGTAACTATTGTTTCCATCGCCTCGCCCTAAAATCTTTGTGCTCCGGTCTACATCGTGAGGTAATGACGTTGGTTGTTCATTTCTGTTGTCTAATGCTCTGTTGTTAAAGGCTTCCAGAAACTCTCATTTGACTTGTCTAATTGTTCAGCTTTATAATCACAACTTCAAGCGTTAAAGTAACGGCTAAAATGTTGTTCAGGTTGAAGAAAAGTATAATAGCCTTTTGTGGAAATCCCTGTGAGGATTAGTAGTGTTGGCACAGCAGCAGTTCAACCTGCCATCTGGTAATTGAGTAGCTTAATGCGCTTTTCCACCAATGCAGGACCTAGCACAGCTTATGGTATGGTTAGGCCAGGCTCACTTTATGCTGCGTTTTCCATTACAGTTTACCAACTGGGGTAGTAAACTATAGTAAACACAGTGTAGGCGGGGGGCAATCGGCTGTCGCGGGTAAAATATGTTCATTTTTGTTGTAGTTGTAGCCCGTTGACAGCGATTCTCATCTAACCATTCACAGTCGAGATGGTGTTTTACGTCCACTTAAGTTTAGCATATTCAGCCGGTTGTTGGCCGGTAAGAACCTCGATTTTGGAGGGCCAGAAAATAAGGTGAAAAAGTAGCCTGAGCCGGAACTACCCGCTGAGTGGAAAAGCAAAGAAAGCGAGCCTGGTTTGGCCGGTTAAACCCGTGCTGCAGTGGAAGAAGCGCCATATGAGTTTCTTGGCAGCGCCCAAAGACAACCAACTCTGGGCGCTCTGCCAACCATACTCCATGTGAACGGACTTTCATTTCTAATCCCTTTCATGATAAGCATTCACGCAGGGAACCTTGAAATTGGAGCTAAGGACTTTGCAGCTGAAGTTCGGAGCTACATAGAAAGATGATGACGCCAGTCCAGCTTATTCTGCATTTGCTGTATATGAGCTGTGTGTGTGAGATGCGATTGTGACTTCAGTGCTGCTGTTGTAACCCTGCGAACAGTTCCTTTGAGCAGAGGAGAACAAAGAAGCAGTTTGAAGAAGCTATAGATTATGCTGTTCCCGGGGAGTTGCTCTGACAGACATTTCCAAATGTTCAGATCTGCTCTTGAATATGACTAAATATGGTTTTTTATTAAATCGTCTGCTATTCTTTGTTTTCTCGTTAGTTGATATTTAGCTAATCCTTCAGCTTTTAAGGTATACATTACTTGGGTTTACCAGGGCTAACATTTACTAATATCAACTGTGGTGTGTATTTGTGTATGTGCATTTGTAAAAAGTGTGTCACTGGTGGTGTACTGTAAGTACCTGTATAAAAACGCATGTGTGTCGCCGACAGAGTGGAAACTGAATTTATACTTAATAAAGAGTCCATCTATCTTCTTCTTTATTTGTCATATGACAAGTTTAGGTGCTTGAAAGTTTTA
>NW_011369945.1:5195708-5202255 GCF_000735185.1 Notothenia coriiceps
TCCGCGGACCGGCCATAGAGCCCATACAGTTAAAGGTGTTGGCCGTTAGCTGTAAAAATCCATAGATTAGCCGCACCGTTATATAAGCCGCAGCGTCGGAAAAAAAGGGAAAAAGGCGCGGCTTATAGTCCGAAAATTACGGTAGATATACGTGTAAACTACCCGTTAGGCATGCCTACCGATTAAGGTCAATACATTATTTTTCTTAAGTCCTAACGATACATGACTTTACCCTACATTTGAACAAATCTAAATCGTTTGCACAGTATTTCACAATTGGCTAAATGTGCTGCTTCTAAATGAAAAATGAAGCGTGACACATTCCCAGTTGTTAAGGAATAATGTTCAGTTGCTGCATCTCAGAGGCAAATGTCCCCAAGATCACTGGCAACAAATCCATGCCTTTATCTCCTTACCCTGTATTATTTTTCAGAAGTCTTTGTCAGCAAGTCTACATTTCATGAGTATAGTAATCACGTCAGTAAATCGGAATATATCTATACCTCTTAATTGCACTTTGATTTCTCTCTCGCTCTCTCTCTCTCTCTCTCTCTCTCTCTCTCTCTCTCTCTCTCTCTGTGTCTTTGCCAGCAAACTAAACTTTTGTTTTTGGCTTCCCACAGCCCAACCACTTCCCTGTAGTGCTATACATCAAGATAGTTATTTAGATGATCTGTCCTAGATGCTGATTATTGTTCCTTCTTGAGGCCATGGCCTTAAGAACATATGCTGACAACAGCTGACTTCGCATCATGGCACTGAACAGAGCCATTACAGACACGGAGGTAATTGGATTCACAAATCAGCCCTGGCTCTGGGTTTATAGTGGCACTGAGCTTCATGGGTCATATTTCAAATACTGGTGGGCAGTTTGTCAGACAGGAGGCTCCGTGGTAACGAGAAACTGGTGCAGGGAGAGTCAGAGGAGCATCCGAACTCTCCTTTTGCTTCAGGGAAATCCATGGAGAGAAATACAAAGATAAAAAGTGGATCCTGAAATGTCCCGCACAAGGTCTTGTCAAATATTATAGCTCTTAGGCGCAATGGACTGAAACACTAGCGTTTTATTTGTTATTGATAGAAGTTGTCCTTTTCAGTCTCTTGACCTTCCTTCCCTATAACTTTCATTTATCTGGTTTCCCTTTTTGTGCTTTATGTACGACTTGTGCCTCTAAACCACTTATTCTAAACATATCTATTTCTTCTCGTTTTCTCCCTTGTAAACAAATAACATTTCTTATGAGTCACAGGGAGGTTGATGATAAAGTGTGTGTGTGTGTGTGTGTGTGTGTGTGTTAGTGAGAAAGGATGGGAGAAAAAGCTGAGGAGAATCTTCTTCCTCTCTTCCTCACCTAGAGCTGAAACATACTGCAGGTTTTCTGTCATGCTTTCTGTGCTTGTCCCAACATAAGTCAGAAAAGTAGATCGATATGAAGATTAATTATTCTGTCCAAGTCATGGGGCCACACCAACAACCTGCATTTTTCAGGCCTCTAGTGAGTGTCCAAATGCTTCCCTGTCTAACGAGCGTTGAACTTTAGCTTGTTAGTGTGGTCTCTGGACCGAAGCTGTGCTGAGAGAAAATTGGGCCAGGCTCCAGAGGTACAGTAACACGCTGAGTCTTCAAAGTAGCCCTGCTCAGCAGAAGCAACAGGCAAACCAGGTGTCCCACAACATTTCCCCAGGCCCAAAACATCCTCCTGGTTTTCAGTAGTCGTGTTAACTGATCTGAGGTGTCTGAAGGGAAGGGGTACCCAAGGCTGTAGTGGATTTATACTTGTTTCTCTTTAAATGCATTTTTAGATGAGACATCTTCTTATATGGATCTATTTTCGATTTGTTATAGAAGTATTTTCAAATAAAAACTCCAGACTCAAACAACTGAGAAAGGTTCAAAGTGCGTTTTGATTTCGGTCAGTTGAGCTCCTAAATGTTGTCCAGGCAAGCTAGTCAATTATTCGGGTCTTTGATTTGCTAGTCTCTCATTTCCCTCTAATCTTGATTTAGGCTTTTTAAACATTTAAAAATAATGACAGTTCTTCTGCTCATCAGAAACATGACATTGTCAAACTTCAATGTGGTCTACTGTCTTACATCTAAACAGGGAGATGACGCTGTAGAATAATAAAGTCAACTTTGACTTTTGCATTAATTGTTAGGGAGTTTGACTCCTGCTTTTATAGTTTGACACCGTTTATTTCCCTATTGCAGATCATCATGCTAGTCAGAGTCTTGCATAGAAACGGGAAAACATTTTTTGTTGGAACCTTGAGACGGTACTCATTTCTAGTCGCCAGCTCAGACAAACGTTTTTGAATCAGAGTTGGAATGAAACTGTCAGCACCAACAAGAGAACCGTTTGTGATGGTGTGTGTGACCTTATGCACTCTTTGAAGCTTTATTTGTGTGTTTACTCTGTATGCAAATGTCGGCTATTGGAATTGTGAGATCTCCGGATTATTCTCTTCGGCTTCTTTAACTTCATAGTGGTCTTTATATGTAGGATTGCAGTTAAGGATTCATTTCATTAAAGAAATATCAATTTCACTAAACCCAAATATATTAAAGTGGACCTATCATGCTATATTTGAATAATATAGTGTAGGACCATACCTATATAAGGCATATTTATACTTTTTATTTTTCAAAATACCAAACAGATCATGCATTTTAGCCATTCCTCATTTAGCTCAATTTAACACTGTCTTTGCATGGGCTGATTCTGTGAGAACAGCACCATCTACAGGCCTGGCATATGTTCTAAATAATAATAATAATAATAGATTTAATTTGTTAGCGCTTTTACAGGTGCTCAAAGACGCTTTACAGATAATAGAGAAGAGAAAAGAGAAGAAAGGAACAACAAATAAATATATAGTTAAAGTTAAAGTCATATAATACAAAATACAATACAAAAAGTTGGCCCAATAGCCGTAGCGCCACTCCTGTGACGTCACAGAAGTGTTCAAATCTGGATCAGTCTGTATCAGATCCGTTGCAGCCCCTTTTTTAGAGATTTGGGTATGGAGGAAAATAGAGAGGGTTGTGTTTTCTGACACTTGGTGAGTTCCCTGGAACACCGGGGACACATATTCATGTATAAAAGATGTACAAAAGTGCATTTTGCATGATAGGTCACCTTTAAATAAATGTTTGGTATTTATTTATACTCAATAAGTGACTTGAACACATAATTGTTTATTGTATCAAAAATATTTAGTCTATATCTATCTATTTATTTATTTAAATGTTGTGCTTATTAAATATGTACAGAAATGTTAGTGGATGGATGAATGGAGTTTGAGTTCAGGGCCGTGACTATAGTTGTTTTGACGAAAACAAAAGAACAGACTGCCGCTGAGAGTGTGGGCACAGTACGTGTTAGGTAAACATCCCAAAGCAGACTCAGGTGCTACAGCTTTTCTTATGTACTACATAATAAACCTGACATCCACATCTTGTTCTTGTCACAGACATTTTTTCATTTTTCTTATCATCACATTAGCCATTGATAATATTGTGACCAAAGCCCCCAGTCTGCCTGCTGTGGTAAGTGATGGATGGACGAGTGGCACGAGGAAAGACAGTTGAGAGAACAGATGAGTCGAGGCAGGCTCAGCCAGATCGTAGCCTCCGGAGCTATCCCTTTACATGATCTATGAGGCTTAATTTGTTTGTGCTGTTTTGGTAATAAACAGGGAAGGCCAACTCAGTATTCAGGCTGTTGGCTTAGTCTATTTCCCCTAATCTTCCCATATGACCAGATAATTAATGATGGAATGACAGGAGTGCCCACGGTCCTTCTGTTAATGGAAAGGATTCATCATGTTTACTCAACTTACCCCTTGTTTCTTTATTCAGAGTTTAGCCATGGTGTCATGTCTGTGAGATTTGGCATCTATTCAAAAATATAATGGCAGATGATATCGTGATAAGTCCTGAAACCGATAGGATATTCTCAGCTAGGATTTATCCTAAATGTCTAACTTAATCATCATTGTTAGTTTTAGCCACATATTGAATGGACTATGTGAGTGCTGGAAGTTTAAGCCGTGCAATCCCACCAAGTCATCCCAGTTTATCCAAGAACCAATTTTAAATGTTGTAATTTAAAACATTATTTTACTGTGCGTGTTTAAGAATGTCTGTTGATATTGCATATATTTTCAAATCCTGCGAAAAAGATCAAAGCCAACAATAAAATACTTAAATAGAATATGAATTCAAACCCCAGCTGTGCCTAGCAGAATAGAGTATTCAACCCAGAAGGATGAATTGTGTTTGTTTGATTGACTCAAAAATAAAGTAAATGCCTTTTACTTTGTAACTGGACATGTGACTCAATACTGTAATGTAGTTCATTCTCCTGTAATTATTAGCGTCAAATAACACATTTGACAACATATTTAATTGAGAGTAATCTTCGGATATTGCAATTGCAATTGTGATATGATTTTATTTTAAGTCTGAATATGATGTTTAGGCCAGAACATCTCTGTAGCACCACTATATTAATAAAAAAAAAATAATGTTTCATTTAGAAAAAAGAAAAAAAGATTCAAGTCTGTATGAAATGTAAACTATATATGACTTAGCATAGTACTGTTTCCTGTTATCATTGATATAAAATATTATATTTAATATTAATTCCGTTTTTTTACAAGAGTTGGACTGAATGTGGCTAGTCGCACACAGAATCTCTCCATATAGCCTGCAAGTTAACAGAGCAGTGGGGAAATGAGAGATAAATCCAGGGTAGAAATCTTCCTGTGGGCAGCTAGCTGCTCAAATCTCTCCTCCCCGAGCAATATTTTGACAAAGGCTTTTGAAAAGCCGAGCTGTCAGGGCCATCCTCCTGACCAGACCCTCATTAGCCAACACCTGCACCAGGAGAACAGGCAAAATGGTGACACCTCTTCAGCAGAAAATTGCAAATTCATTTTGGAATAAGGTATTCGTTAGATGAGAACAAGCGTCGGAGCACATTTGGTATTGTTGGGTGAAGAGGATTTCTCTGTATGAGTGACATGCTACACACATTTTCATTAATGTGGATCCTGAAGAGACGTTAATCTACTGGAGCTGCTTAAAGGTAAACATGGCAGTGTGGGGATGAGAGATATTCCCATGGTGGACTTCTTGTTTAGGGTTGTGTTTAATTGTCTTATTACATGTTGCCTGCTGCTGAAGTCTCCCATCAGGTCCTTGAATCGTTGTAGTCGAGAGGTTATAATAATACGACAATTAACATTCAGAGAGCACATAAGCATCTTCCCAGATAGCTGGTTCCAAAACATTAGTGATTGGCTTGTGAATGATTTTGGTTTGAGAGTTCTCGAGTGCACTCGGCTCTCCCGATTGTCTGAGAGACATAACTATGAATCAGTCATTGTTGCTTACTTTTCTGTGTTTTGATGCATTTGAATAGCAAGGAGAAACATTTTTGATAACTGTATTATTGTTTGTTTTTGTCTGGTTTTGGTATACGGCACTGCTTAGAATTTGGGGTTGGCTTGATGTGACTCCATCGATTCAGATCTAATGCAAGAATCTCGGACATGACAATGACATTTTTCAGATGTGGTTGTGTTTCTCAGATAGATAAAAGCAGCTAGAGTTACAATTGATTCTGGTTCTGATGCAGGTTGAATAAACAGCTAAAGAATTTCTCTCTGCCAACAGGTATTTGGTGAGCCATAGCAGTTTGCTGCCTCCTGCCGCTCGCCCTACAGTAAAATTACCAATGGAGACCGTAGTTTATAACGGTCATAAAGCCCCACAAAGGGTGCTGATGCAGTTAAATTCCATAATTCAGTTTCACATTCATTTGCATTGACAATCATAACTCCTCTGGAGCCGCTCCAGAATAATGCAGCCAAGAATGAACAGCTTGTTAAAGTTTAGAGGGCGTCCTCCTCCCCACTGAAGCCCTGAGGAGCATATCTCTGCAGTATATCGGATGAAAATCTCTGAAGTCTTTTTTCTTTTCTACTTAACACGGGTTGAGTTGTATGTCTGTCAAAAATGAATCAAAAGAGTAAGTTGTTGTCTCAGCGTTTTTTCTAAATCATCACATTCCTTTTACATTTGTCTTGAGTCTTTTCGGCAAGAGAATAGAAAACAGAGCAGCTTTCACATTTGAACATCTCCATGAGCTAAAAGCACACCATGCATACAAGATGAACATTACTCTCCAAGCTTTTTAACATTCACAGTACAAAGATGATACTAAGTCATAACATTCTCTATAATTCAGTAGTTATCTAATGGTATCTAAACTAGAGGTGTCCCGATCCGATCACGTGATCGGGGATCGGAGCCGATCACGTGGTTTTCAAAAGATCGGAATCGGGAGAAAAAAATCGGGGATAGGATTTCTTTTTTTTTTTTTAATAAATACTTTTTTTAAATTTTGTATTCAATGTTACAAAACAAAAATGACCATGTTCAAGTCTTAAAGTCATCCTGAGGCCTTAGTTTTGGATTCAAATTACACAACATCATGCATGTGTTTCTTCTTTGGGGCTTGTTTTCATAGACCTGGTTG
>NW_011369945.1:5202683-5205989 GCF_000735185.1 Notothenia coriiceps
AATCACGTGATTTTCAAAAGATCGGAATCGGGAGAAAAAAATCGGGGATCGGGATTTTTTTTTAAATGTTTTATTTGTATTCAATGTTACAAAACAAAAATGACCATGTTCAAGTCTTAAAGTCATCCTGAGGCCTTAGTTTTGGTTTCAAATGACACAACATCATGTATGTGTTGCTTCTTTGGGGCTTGTTTTCATAGACCTGGTTGCTTATTTCTCTCAAATCTGGCAACAGAGTGGGCAGGGCGCAGTGTCTAATTGTAGCAGTAAGCTAACGAGTACTGATAAGCTTTATTTTGTTTTGATCCAATGCTGCTGTGAAAAAAAGAAGCTATATCCATGTTGGATAGAATATCCAATTTAAATTAAAAAAATAACCTTAAGGGACAACTTGAATGCTTTTTTTCTTTTTTTTCTCTCAATGCATTGCATAAAGATCGGATCGGGAAAAATCGGTATCGGCAAATTGTCAAAATCAAATGATCGGAATCGGATCGGGAGCAAAGAAAGGTGATCGGGACATCTCTACAAATATGTATTAGTGTTCAGACAGCACATGCACTGTACCTGATATAGTGACCAGGACATTGAGTCCCTCCAGGACGTCCATCTGCTGGATGCGTCTCCTGTTGATCAGAGGGTAGACCTTCCCCTGTCCGCTCCGGTCCAGCAGCATCAGACCGCTCTCTGTCCCCACCAGCAGGTTCACTCCTGGAACACGGACAGACAAGCGTATCATAGTGAGATTTAAAATGCCATGGCCCTACGGAGGTGTTTCTGAGTCCCTGACAGTGGCATGTTTATAAACCCTGCACTCACCCCAGAGAGCAGCACACAGGATCTCAGAGTTGAACCTCTTCTTGTACTTGCGGATCTCCGGCGTGTCGCTGGGCGGGCGCGTGTTGACCGGGTTGACGTTGACAACGGAGCCTTTACGGGACGGGTCGGCCTTCAGCGGGTCTGCCAGGCGTCCATCGGGCCCAAATGCTGCTGGAGGGGGCACACAGAGGTCAGGCTGGATGCCGTTGTGTATTCAAATATTAATGAACAACCTGGTGCTTGGTTTAAACGCATGCCGCTGTTATCTGTGGGTTTAACTTCACTCAGTTGATTTACCTTACTCCCTGAATGGAAACACATTTTCATGTATTTAACAGATTCTCTTGGGTTATTGTTGACGTACCAATGTTGTTGAGGGAGCTGCCGCTGGATGGAGAGATCTGGAGAAGACGAGGGTCGATGAACGGAGTGAAGGAAGAGGAAGACTTGTGTTTGGACATGGAGTTGCTTTCTGACTGGGACTGAGAGAGATTTATGGACAGTTAGAAAAGGTTCGGTAATTCATGATTCTAGAGAAACTGGATTTAATCATTAAAGTAATTTACAACCAGCTGGTTAGAGAACAGGCATTTGATCCAAAAAATGATTGTTACATTGATTTGTTAATTATAAAACTGTTGAATTTAACTACGATAACAAAAGCCCTTTCAGTTTTACACACATGAGTTACAGTTCCACCTCTGGGGGCTCGTAAAACCGCCTAACTGTGTTCAGACACAAACCACTAGGACTACATAGCCACTGCAATTCAAACAAATCAAGTGAAAAAGATGGCGTGCAGTTATGTTATTTGTTATGAAGCCAACGATGACAGAAATGTCAGAGAGGGGAAAACAACAACATGTGCGACAAGAAGAAACGTGTTGTGAGGGAAATGAGAAAATGTTCGGGGTGCTGTGAAGTGTTAGAGGAGAGAGCTGCTCTACTGAAGCTCAGGGGAGTCGTTATTCCACCACCAGAGAGTGTTGTTGTCACACCACAGAAGAGGCGCTAATCTAAAATAAAGCGTTCAAAGTAAATGCTCTGCAAGTAGGTCGCGTGTGCTCGCAAATATAAAGCCCCATCTCACCACTACCATCACACCAGGCATGCCATCACCCAACACCGCTAAGAAAATGGTTAAAGTACTGTTAGTGGTTCACAGCTCCAGTTTAGTGCAGTAACCATGCTCTACCACCAGGGGAGTCAGCAGCACAGACGGGAAGACAGGGAAGAAGGATGTAGCCAGAAGGGAGCCAGAGGGAAGGGAACAGGAGGGGGGGGAGGCTGGAGAGGCAAAGAGGCTCCCAACAACCACCGAGGACTGGGCGGCAGGTGTGTGCAGGCTTGGAGATGGAGATGGAGGTGTTTGAGGTAAGTCAATAAGATCTCCTGAAAATATCAACGCCTGCACCACGAGCGCCCACTCCTCGGCTGTTAGCTCCGCTGATGTGAGGGCGACATACCTCTATGGCAGTGAGCGTGTCCAGGGGGGTCTGTGGGGACATGGCAGGACTGGCATAGCTCGATGATGAGGGGAAGGAGGGAGAGGAGGAGGGGGAGGAAGGGATGGTTGTGGTGGAGGAAGGGGAGTGATGGCTCTGCTGGATAAGGTCTGGTAGGTGGTGAATGCGGCCGGCAAAGCCGTTTTTCTCTGCGAGGCCGGGGGTCTGGGGCTGGCCGTGGACGTGACCAGGGCCAGCCGAGGGTGAGGAAGATGAGGAAGAGGAGAGATTGACCAACCGCTTAATGTCAGCGGTGCTCTGGAAGCAAGAACAGGCACACTTTGGGCTCGAGCAAGCAGGTGGAGATGCTAATTCCTGTCATGATTTACTCCCGTTCACAATAGTTACATCTTTGCTGTGTTTGTCACCTAACATCTATATCAAGGTATTAGAATACCGTCTCTTCATGTATGATGAATAAAAACATACAAAGGTTATATAAAGGAACAGAGGTAATGGTGGAGAATGAGCGGATAAACATGACTGAAACTGGACAAAGAAAAAGGAACATGACATTTCTATTAGGGATGCCAGCGATTATTCGATTTTTCGAATATTCGTCTCCATGATCCAAAATTATTTTTAAAATTCAATTTTATTTATATATATTTTTATTATTATTTTTCTTTTTTTTCCTGGCTTAGTTTCAACCAAAATATAGACTAATGCTAATAATAGTAATTAGGGATGTCCCGATCACCTTTTTTTGCTCCCGATCCGATTCCGATCATTTGATTTTGACAATTTGCCGATACCGATTTTTCCCGATCCGATCTTTATGCAATGCATTAAGAGGAAAAAAAGCATTCAAGTTGTCCCTTAAGGTTATTTTTTTATTTAAATTGGATATTCTACCCAACATGGATATAGCTTCTTTCTTTCACAGCAGCATTGGATCAGTTCAGTTGTGCAGCATTGGATCAAAACAAAATAAAGCTTATCAGTACTCGTTAGCTTACTGCTACAATTAGACACTGCGCCC
>NW_011369945.1:5206049-5236100 GCF_000735185.1 Notothenia coriiceps
TCTTTTTCTTTCTCAATGCATTGCCTAAAGATCGGATTGGGAAAAATCGGTATCGGCAAATTGTCAAAATCAAATGATCGGGATCGGATCGGGAGCAAAAAAAGGTGATTGGGACATCCCTAATCTAAACCAATGGTATTGAACTGGGTCTATAGCAGAGACATGATTAGGGTTCTGCTGTGGTCCATCATTCAGAGATAGCACAGAATGTTTGCAGGCTGCTCTGGGACTCGCTGGTTACCGAGGGCTTCAAGGTATTTAGAGGTCTGACCATGTTGGAGTCTCACTAAGGCTGGTTCTGTATAATGAAAGGTCTTTGCTAATCCGTCTATAATTCTTCCACAAATCACCAGTACAGCTGTAGTCTATTTTTTTTCTTTCTGTCCCTTAAAATCCATGTAGTCCCGATATCCAAATCCATTCGTTTTAGACAATTGCACCTGTTTGATAGTGGTGTTACAAGCTGCATTAATACTTTCTAGTTGCCAATTACTGAGATTGTGAACAACCAATCAGAGTTTAGATCGACAGAAGAGCTAGTATAGTTAGCTATAACACCCCAAGTGAGGTTCCATTGAGAAATATCATGATCTACTACTCATTTAAAATAAGTATAAACAAAGGTAAATTACAATGTTATCATGATGTGTTCATATGTAAACTTGAAAAATCTTGCTTTATTGCAGAGAAACTTGAATAAATACTGTATTAGTAAAGGTATGGTATGATGAAATGATAACCAGTTTAACTTCATAACATAAGTTTTAAGCAGCTTGTATTATTGATACTAAGAATGGCAAAATAAAACTACTATAACATTCCCTCATCATTCAAATTGTATTGTTATGCAAATTACCACACATCTTTCTGGGAACCAGGTTCAGAATATTGGTCTATGTATTTCTTGGAATCAAATTGCAGAATAAAATATTCAAATCTGTCACACCTGGAGCCTTGGCCTCTCTCTAAAGATGCAGGTTGATTTCTAGGGAATAAAACAAGATCAATCTACTGCGTCGGTACACTAGAGCGTTGTTGATGTTATTCTTGCGCTAGTTGGAAGTGCTCACATCCCAATTTTCAAATAACTCACAGATGTTGCATCATGAGGCACAAACAAAATGAAAAAAATATTAATTGTGCTTAGGGTTCAGGTTTGAGGGGATTCCACTTTCTCTCTTTCTGTTCATTAACTTTTGATGTTTATATTCCCTTTTGAAAACATAGCCAGTAGCGGAAATTTCTATTTGTATTTATTTATAAAATTACCATGCATACAAAAACATTAATCTCAGCAAAGAGAAGATATGCAACATGCCAGATTATAGCTAATAGCTAATTTCCATCTGTGGTCCTCAGGCAGGTTCATAACAATCAATAATCAAATAACAACATTGCATGATCTCTATCAGTCAAACAATTTTAAAACCTGATTTAAGTACAGCTCAATAAATTAATACATAGTACACATGAAATACACTTACATGATCTCGGTCACTCAAATAATTATAAAGCCTGATTCAAATACAGGTTACGAACATTATACTTAGTACACTTCAAATACACTTAAATAAAATATCTAAGATATAGTATGAAAGTAAGAGAGCAATGAAATGTGCCACAGACTACTGGATATGAACCAGGATGCTTTTTAATCACGTTTTTAGATCAAGACTGTACAAAGACAGTCATGTCCGGAAGGAATTAGCATTGCAATGCCACACTGGTCATTTCAATTAAGAATGTCGCATTATACAATGGTGATATTATGGAATGGTCCTGATTTTATTTATTGTTGTACTCCTTCTATTACCCCTTATGGAACATTATAATTTCTGCCAGATACCAGAATGCTTCTTAGTATGTATAAAACATGAACTACATACAGAAAATCCTGCATGGGAGTTTTCTGCAAAAGAGTAAGGGGTATACAGTGAGCCTGTCAACTGCTCCTTTGTAAGACAAGTGCTCTATTGATTGAGAAGGAGATTGAAATTGATTGAGAAGGAGAGTGAAATTACTGAATCACTCCATGTAAAATCTTCCTCCTCTCCTATTTCAATGGTAATGTGTTCTGCACAGGGCAAGCGTATTCAGTGAGTCATTTTAGAAATGTCTCCTGCACGATGACAAGAGGTTTCACTCTTAACTGGTGATGAGCAATCAAAAAGTAAACAAACAAGACTGGTATACATTTATTTTTTTACAAGTAAATATGGAATTGAGTGGAGAAATGTATTGCCTTTTTGAAGACGTGGGCCGGTGGTGAGCTTCCAAATGGGAACAGAAAGCTGCCAAACTGCAGCCTTACTCAAAGCACAGCTCAAACTTTGTACTACTCTCTGAGTTACTTTACCAAAACCACACAAAATGGAACAAAACTTAGTAACACATTGTTACATTGAGGCTTTACAGTAGATATAGATATAACAACATACAAACGTAATCAAGCAAATACTGCACTGTTAAAGTTGTTTCAGATCCTAGAAAGCATTTGTGCAATGCATTAGATCTCCTAATGGATATATGCTTGAAATGGAAGTAAGACTCTTTATTCATTACGTTGGCTGAATGGCCTCTGCTGGGCTTGGTCGCCTCCTCTATAGCTGGATAAGTGTGATGTATGTACTGGCTAATTGCCTTTGTCCTCATCGCTTCGATGACCAGGCCATTAAGCGTCTGGAAAAGGTCATTTCCTGTCTTATTACTGCGGTATCCATCAGGGAGACTCGGCCACAGCAGAAAGGAATCCTGTAGATGATATTATCGCAATATTATTTTTTGGTTTATTTGTCAAATTGTTAAAGCTGGTCCCCTGAGAGATAGCATGGAATGTGGAAACAGCTGGGAATGTATTGCTGATTTCCAAAAAGGCCAGCAGATGGCTTACTGAGCATTCAAGGCTTCAACTGTGCCACACAGTTCCTGCACTAGGTCAGGGGAGGAGAGAATTCAAAGATTAGCCAATTTACAGTCTATGCCAAACTTCAGTAAAGTTTGGGAAAGACAAGAGAAGGGACTCCGCGTTTTCTATAGCTGCTTTAAAAAACAGAAATCAGATCAACATACAGTATGAGGTAAATGCAGAGTCCATACATTATTAGTTAAGTTACCTTAGTTTTGACCCACTTCTAAATAATTGAAAGGACAAGAGATCCAAATAGATTTCTCCTTTTGGCATTTACATTGAAGTGGCAGATTTTTTTCCTCAAAGCTGAGACTCTTATGTATCCATTAGGGGTAGACATAAAACACATTCAACATTTGACATTTGAAAAAAAACCAACAGGATGAAGGGATACAGTACATGGATTTTTGGCCTCTATACAAAGACACTGATGTAACAATATGTGTTCTATTCTAGTGTTTCTTGGCCAAGGATATGAGCAGCACGACGACAGATTTGACAAAGTAAAGCTGTGATCGAACATCAGTGAGTAGGTTGGAAGACTTATTAAAAAAACCTGCAGGACAGGAATGTACTGACAGTATTGGAACTTGGTTACTCGGACTAAGGTTATTAATAGGGTGTGTGCGGTTACTTTCTCTTTAAAAGTTAGGAGGACTGCAACAAACATTTAGTTTTTCTTCTTTTTTCGATTCATTTATCATTTTGTCTTGTCAAAGAAATGGCACAACGTGACCATAGACATTTCAGGGAGCCCGAGGGGACATTTTCAAATTGCTTTTTTGTCTTGTATAAATACTGATTTGTATTCAATACAACATACCTACAAATGTAAGAAATACATCATTCACTTCCCTACCTTTTTTGTGTTTGTGTTTTGCTTCCACACTTAACCGTATCGGCTTACAGTGTTTCCCACAGATCTGAAATATACTTGCTCATGAACTGTTCAGTGTTTCCCACAGATCTGAAATATACTTGCTCATGAACTGTTCAGTGTTTCCCACAGATCTGAAATATACTTGCTCATGAACTGTTCGCCGGAGCCTCGCAGCGGAGTTACTGCGGAGCGCGATAGCAGAGCGAACAGGTACAGGAGGGGTAGTTAATCGATCGTAGAATGCGTCGTGCTCGCGGACGGATAAAAAAAGATTAAACCTAAATGGTTCACGAAATATACTTTGGCGGACGTTAATATACCTGGACGGCCCAAGTAAAGTCTGTGGGAAACCCTGGCTTGTTTTTTCAATTTAGACTCTTCGTCTTAATTTCTTTGTTCCTTATCTGTAATGTGAAAACATTCGATTTCCTTGAGGTCAAAGTGTTCGCCCAGCTCACAGTTAGGTCAAATTTCCTAAGGCAACCCCGAGTGCCAGTCCTGCGGAAAGTGTTGTCATCCGATCACTCATACTCCGGTTCAAAAAGTTTAGCAGACTTCATTGAGAGTCAGCACCGGAGCTGAGAGCCAAGAGACAAGAGTGGTGCTGCTCTGCCTCAAGCTGCCCTCTGTTTCCATTTCCCTTCTCTACTTCCTCCACAATTAGTTTAATGGAGAGGTCACTTTGAGACAAGATCTGTTTTGCAAAGCGTATTCCCTGCCATGCTGTTGCTCCCACATTGCTCTGTGTATGATGATTCAGCAACAAGGGTGCAATGACTCATGCTCTCCTCGAGGGACGGCTCAAATTGTCAACTGCTAGGAGACAGCCTTGGTTATATTGAAAAGTTATTTTTATATATTTTGGAATGGATGCTGTCTCACACTTGGTATTATTCTGCCCAATGTAGCTGGCATCTTTCACCTCATCCACTATTGCTGTTCGCCTAACGAAAAAAAATATCCTCGATTTCTGAAAATAAATTGTCAAACCACAAGCTCAAAAAGTTACTTTTGCAATAACTTATTTTGCTGATTGGAGTATTTAGAAACATTGTTGGCATTATTACTGCTGCAGATCTGCCATACTCTTATTTTGAAACATTTTGATGTGAATGGTGTATATCTTGCCTGAAAACATTAGTATCCGCTGTTGCCATGTGACTTGTCATTCAGAACTTGATGCATTACTATTTGTGCTACATTGGGATACTTTGCTTGTGAAGCTTGCACCGGGGGTTACATTAAAGAGATGATTCACTTTACCCTTTGTCACTATGTTTCTCTCTTTAAATGGGTCAGAGCTTAGCTTTCTAGCATGCACTGGTGCAAACCCAAGGTATTTGAATAAATCAAATAAATCACTTTGTTCCTAAGTGGGTGTTTACTTGACAAAGCGCAACCTGTTGTGACCCCAACCGCTCCCAGCGTCCCCGAAGTAAAACTAAGAGGTGGTTCTCTGCTCTTATTTCCCTCTTTGGCTATTTGTTTTATTTATGCCTTACATTTCAGCATGGTAGCTTTAAGAATGGATTCTTCCTGACTTTTTCTCTTGGTCATTACCGAATGAAGTTTCTCTTGCTTCACTGACTAATTCCTTCTGGCACGCTAAAAGTCCTCTTTGACACAAACACATTCCCTCCCATTTACCAGTGACAAAACAACAAGGGACCTAAGACAATTTGAGCTGACATTTTCTGCCACAGGGTCCATTAGCGCTCGTGTGACAAGAAATTGTGATTATTTTTGTTTCACTCTCACTGATCAAAAACGTAGGATGTACTAAGACTTTTGTTTCTTGATTTCTCTGTTGATTTTGAATCCATAACCATGGTGCCAAGTGTGGTGGTATTAACATTATTCATTACTTGTATTCTCAATATACACTGAACAAAAATATAAATGCAACACTTTTGTTTTTGCTCCCATTTTTCATGAGATGAACTCAAAGATCTAAAAATCTCATGAAAAATGGGAGCAAAAACAAAAGTGTTGCATTTATATTTTTGTTCAGTGTATATTGAGAATACAAGTAATGAATNTATATATATATATACATTATATATTTCTATTAATCAATTTCGGCCTTTCGGCATTCGGTTTTCGGCCAACTGTTTCCTATTTTCGGTATCGGTTTCGGCCAAGAATTTCCCATTCGGTGCACCCCTAGTAAAAGCAAGTTTTAAAGCAGCTAGTTGAGTCTGGTAAGTTTACAAAAGGATTGCATTTTTGTTCATTGAACTAAATGAATCCAACAAGATCCCAGAAAGTTATTAGAAACAAAAAAATGTATAAAAAGTACTGCCTTGTATCACTAGATAAAATATACTTTGGGGGAAATGTATGAAATATTCAAAAATAGTAGCAACATGATAACATTTTTAAAGAGTGGCAAGAAAAAGAGGGATGGCAGTAGGTGATGCTTTTCCTGTCACTTCAATAGCTGTGTGTCTGTATAAGAGCCATTTCTTTCATCATCAATTGCATCATTGGTCGTGAAACTAAATGGAGACAAATAACAGTATGGCCTGGTTTTAAGATTTTAGCAAATCTCCACAGAGTGATGGAGCATTGAATGAATCATGGTCGAGTGCTTTCTCTGGTAAAGCTTTCAGAATGGAGGTCATTGCAGTTATTTCAATGGATCATCTTCTCTGTAATGGCAGAATGGTTGACTGGAGACATGAGAGATACCTGCAGTGGCAGCAACATGGAGCAGAACCTCTGATGCCTAGTAAACCCTTCTTTCTACGGAGCTGATAGAATAACAACAGAACAGCAAAGAGCTTTTTTTCTGTTGGGTGTGATAGTACACATTTCTGCAGTACATTCACAGCAAGGGTTGACTGCTGCACTCCCAATACCAAGGCTTTGAGTGGGAGCAAGGGCACACCTTGACTATCTTTGTATTCAGTGTGCCTCAAGGCTCAACATGTGTGTTCACGCATCATTGCTCACACGTAGACTGAGACATCTTGTATTTTAATCTGATTTTATCATATGCCTGCAAAATCATTTTCATTTTGCAAATACTTGTACGGATCACACACCTTTGCTTTCTTTGCCACAAAAATAGGAAGGAAATGGAGTAATTGTGTTTAAAAAAAGTCAACAAAAGTAATTTATGAATTTCATGTGGTCCATTGTCAGTTGTCTCTGTTCTTAACTTATTATAGATTTTTTTTGTATCTTTTTATATTATGACTAATCCTTGGATTGGTGTTGTTTTGTTTTAATATTTAACACCACAGTCTTAGCCAGGTCTCGGGTGAAGGAGAAGATTCCAAATTCAATAGGACTTACCTGGTTAAATAACTAGAAAAGGTACCACAAATATATTTGGCAAAAGAAGAGAGGAGAATATATATGCCTGAAAGCAAAACAAGACCCAGTGCAATAAGGTAGAGTGAAAGACAGACGGTGTGAAGTTGAAACACACTTCAGCTTCCCTCCCAGTGGCTTTGACAAATGGCTCACATTGTTCTGTCCAATGCCATTACAACAAACTTTGGAATTAAACAACTCTAATTATGTGGTGTGCTGACTTTAGATTAAAACCATTCGTATACAATACAAACACAGCAGGGGGAAGTCAGGCCGAGCAGTGTATCGCTAAAAAGGTTGTTAACAAAGCCACCGCTGTTGATAACAACATCATCATGCGGCCTCAACAATAAATAAGAACTGACACATCAAAAAGCAGAGACTTGCTCCCACTATACAGTCTGTCAAACTGTAGTCAGGCCAAACACCATCTGCATTTCTCATTGGATCAGTATCATTGGCATGTATATAAAAAAAACTGCAGTGATAAATAAAAAATCATTCAATATACGTCATCGACATGCTCCACTTGGGTCCTTGTAGTTCTTTTTAGCGATGCCAGTCTAGATTTCCCATAGCTACAGTGTCACTATTGACTTCTTCATTATTCTACTTTATGTCCAAACACATCACTGTAGGCTGAGATAATTAGGTCTTCCATTTCCAAGAGAGAATGAATGTCCTGTTTCCAAAAGTGTATATCACCGGTGGTTTCCCATGTGTAGAACCAGTGTACACAGTGGTGCTGTAAAGGTGATTTCATTAAGTTTACATACTGTCATCTCGCTAATCCACCTACTCATAAGGACGATATCCACTGGCAAACAAATACTAGAAGAGTAGGAGGAAGATACTGATTAAAGATCGAGTGCATCATAAGTTAATGTTAGAGAAGGGGCCGGTTTAGCATATAATTAGTCTTTGAGAGCAGAGTATGTTTGCTCTTCCTACACACCGTAGAGACGCCGTGAGAAACTTGCAGAATCTTAGTAGAGACTTTCTCCTGATCCATCAAGTATTTCAAACCTTCCCACAAAAGCTACCTGTATGATGAAAGTCTGCGTTTGTCTTGGCTGCTGTTGCCAGAGAGAAGTGAGATTGGTACCCTTTAAACAAAAATGTAGGTACTAAAAAAGTCTGGTCACGATCAGCGAAGTAAAGGCTGAAAGAGATGGGGACTGGGAAACAGAAAATAAATCAGCAACTAGATTGGAAATCATGATCAACATGTCTGTATTTGAAGAAATTAAATAGGGTTCTTGAAAATTGCAGATGCCATTTTTCACTATTTTTCTGACATTAGATGAGAACAATCAGCAGAGTTTTAATAAGAATAATGAATCAATAGTCTTAGCTATTATATCTATTTAAAGTTTATAGCATGTCTTGCTTTTATCTTGTTAATTATATAGTATTTCCACTATCACTCCTTTGTTTATGCTTGTTTTTCTTTAGTTGTTTTTAAGAACACTGCATTTCCCTTGACAAGAAATGTGGTGTATAAATAAAGTGGTGCTTGCTTGCTTATATACGGTATGTGTTTCTTTAGAATGAGTCAGAAACATAGGGTCAGCTACAGTGCAGATCTCCTATGACATTTTTATTGAGCCTTGGCAACAACATAATAAAAATAGTCGAGTTTGTACTACCTGTCACAATGTGAGCCCACACTCTGTATCCTAGTATGTCTTTGTGATAGCCTGCTCAGAGTCACTGACATTAACAGACTGTCTCTTGGTTGGGTATAAGCTGGTACAATCATGCATTATGTATGGCCGGGTGGCGCTCTATGAGTACAGCTTAACAGGCCTCCCGATGCCAAATGAGCTGCAAGGATGACAGAGTGGAAAAACATCACTGGGGTTTTCCTGTCAAAGACTTCTGGTAATAACTAGATACCCTTAAGTGAAGGAATCTGATCAAGCAATAAGTGGAAGAAAGGGTTTTTAACACTGTTTATTGATTAGCCTTGTTAAAACTTCCCTTACATACCCCAACTAGATGTCTGCACCAAAAGCCAGTGTGAGAATCTAACCAGGTCGGTGTCGAAAAATGTAAATGCATATCCATCATAGATGTAAACGTTACTTTTCGTTATTGTTACTAGCAGTCTGTAGAAGTAGGTGCTCTAAGCCTCTGCCCCCATGGTTTGCCCCCTGTGATAAGGGCTAAAATGACTTGTAGAGTAATTGGAATTAGCTTTCTTTCTCCCTGTTGAGAGCGTTTGTATCACCAAACAGCTCCAGACATTTCAACACAAGACATACAGAAGGCACACCTAGCTGCTGTGACATTTATTATACATATGTATTAGTTCTACCACTGACCTGGCTGTGTGGGTGAGATAGCATTGATCATGTGTGTTGAGGGAGCAGCATGAGTAAGAGCCCACACACACAATAAATGTAATTAATCCATGTGTTTATGTTTAAGGATAGATGTTATCAAACTCTTGCTTGACAATCCTTGTTGTGCAGTTATTGAAAAAGCTTACGATGTATTCCCACCAGCCTCTGGACCGGAGCAGGGCTGAACGTGATTTGCATGTAGCCTGGGAAAACTTAGCTTAATCAGATTAGCGACCTGGCTAACAGAGACGGACATATGGGGCTAAGTGTAATTACACTTGCGCAAAGTGTAATTGGTGCCTTTGTTGATAAACAGAAAGTTACTATATTTATTATTCTGTAATCATTCAAAATGTTCTGCTTTCCTTTGGCATACACTGCAAGTAAAAATAATATAGTGGGGGTTTGATCTGAAGGTTGAATACCACAAGGACTGTCATGGTTTAACCTTGGGCTGTGGGAAATTAAAACAAGCATTTTAAAGAATAAACGATGCAATAAAAAAATCATGCCAAAAAGCTAATGTAGCAGATACAATTCTTTTGGATTTGTTTCTTTTTACTCTTGCTTTTTAAATGGAGGTAAACATCTACCAAACAGTATTAGAGGTGTGCATCCAGTCATCCTTTCACCAATCAGAGCACTACTCTCTTCACTACTACAACGTGTACAATGTCCTTTCACAGAACCATGTGGATAAAAGTGGGTTGTAAAAAGGTGCCAGGATGACGAAGGAGACAAGAGGCTGAGGAAATGCTCAGCACATGGGTTCAGAGCAGTAATGCAAGGCAGTGAGAGGCAGCTGGTGTGGATCAGTTAACCCGGCTGGAGGCTGAGAGGGAAGACAGAAGGCCAGACGAGGGGAGCGAAGGATGGATGGAGAGGTGTTGATAGAAGAAGAGAAGAGCCGCGGGGTCTCTGTGATGAACATGCTGCTGTGAGCATAACACAGGGTGATTCCTACAGCTCCTCACTGAGGTAACCAATGTGAAGTAGCACAGACAAAACCAAAACAATACAAATAGACAGCAAAAGCAACATTTTAGTATTTGCTATGGTTTAGTCCCTATACTGTATTTATTTCTGTAAGTTTTCCCTGATGTAAATACATAAACTACTCAATCTTTGCATGTGTGTAATGTAATGCCGAACATGTCACCTCCTGTATAATGTGGTGTCATGTTGTATCAGCTCAATGTGCAATCTTCAATTAAAGTAGAGGGAAGAAGGATTGTAATGTGGGCCCAACATCCTCCTCTTACAATTTAAATGAGTTCAGAAACACCAGAGGCTAGATGAAACCAAATTTAGCTTCCTGTATAGGAGAAACAAAGCTCGCCCACATAGACAATATCAATAATTCATCAGGTGATCCGACCTATCCGAGAGAGCGGTTACTCCTTGGTGTTTTGGGCCCTCTCAGACGTACAGAAATCTGACGGTCGCTGCTGGATTCACGACAAACATTGTAGATAATACCTCTCTCTCAACATCATTCACATGTATAATTAAACCCTCTGAGCCCTTACATCTTTGGCCATCCTTTTTTGTTAGAGAACATTCCCTTAACAGGAGGAAATGACACTTTTATTTCAATATAATTGAACAAGTGCTTGGAGGGTAGAAATAGAGAGGAAGGGCTGCGTATAATGCTGCTGGCTTTTGAAGACATATGTAATTAAAAAGTTCTTGATATTAAATCAACCTTATTTGTCTTGATAGTATGAATAATCACAAACACAATAGTGGACAACAAGCACAGGTCTCAGATATAATACTTGGATTTATAAATAAATACAAAATGTTAGGTCTTTTAGTAGTGACTCTTTTAAAAACCCAAGGTGATTCGAATTGTCTTGTTTTGTCCAATTCATATTTAAAAAACACTAATATTAGATTCGATATATTGCCCGTGCAGCAATGGTGTGTGAATGTTAGTTCCCGAGACCAAATGGCACTGCTCTGGATGAATGAGGTGTGAAATGAATGGGTGAATGACTCGTAGTATGTAAAAGCCAATGAGGGGTCGTAAAGACCCGATAAAGCGCTATATAAGTACAGTCCATTTACCATCTGTATACTGTTCCTGAAACAATCAAACTATTTCAGTTTTGGCTAGAAAAAAATTAAATAGTTGGCATTGCATTTTCTTTCAGTTGACTGGTATCAGCATTAAGAGCATAAATATACCAGCAAACAACACTAACCGTTTTTAAAATCTCGCCTGTAGGCTATGTCCATCAGTTTAGCAAAGTTAAAGATAAAAACCAAAATGGGATCTTAGAATATTATTCAGAAACCCTGCCAGGGGCCAAGCTATTTGGGAGGGACTAAGAGAACAACTCATCTAAGTGCTAATTGTTTATCTTCCCTACACTGTTGCTGTGTATAAATAATAATAATAATAATAGGAGGGAAGCCATGTGCAAAACAATGCTCCTGTTTGCTTTGGTTAGGCAGGTTTAGGTTTTCGTATTAGAATCTTTTCCGATCTCGACACATTAGCTTTGGCGTGAGTCCACAGACGGAGCAGAATAGAGCGCCTTCTGGCAACGTGAATTATTTAGATCTCATTTGTTTGTAGGCTTTTCAAGATGGGGTGAAGTGACACTAAATCCCTGAGCACTGCGGCGTGCAGAGGGGTTAGGATGACCAAGAGAGCACAACTAAAGATGATGGAGGTGAGAAATGGGAAAAGGAAAAAGGATGAAGCCACATTTTATTTTGCCGTTTGTGATGATCAGTAGAATGGATGGAGGATGAGGATTGGGATTTCCATGTTGACCTGGACTACAGCAAGGCTGGCATAAATGAGGATATTGCGAAATAATAATGCTACCAAGGCGCTGTCTGATATTCTGAATGTATTCATTTAATTTATTTATATTTAAGAATTTTATGAATCTAGAATTAATATCTTATTGGACAGATGGTTTGTTATAACAACCACTTGATGAATATTTATTGACATTACCTAGACTTAACTTACAGAATTTATTGTAGGAAAATTAGCAGAAAATGATTGATAGTGAAAATAATTGTTGGATGAAGACCCGCTGTGTATACCATATTTTCCACACAGACATGCAGCAATGTGCAGTCCTCATCTGTCCCAGAGCATGGACGAGTATGTTCTGACTGAAGCTTACTGAATCCCAGATGGAAAAGAGAGGCTTGACACACATGTTAAATCACTTTTCTCTCCTTGAGGTGAAACATATATGGTCAAGACACACAGTACTGCAGAAGCTGCTCCATCCAGACTGAATACTTTACAGTGCCCCACATGGTTCAGACATCCTGTTTGTGAGCTAATGAGTTCACTTCTATCTTCAGTCTGTCATCCCCCGTCCATCAACATCACTCTAAATCTTCTGGGTCACTGGTGGCCTCAGCATCACAAAGACTGACATCAAGCTGGAGCCCTCCCCCTCGCCGACCTCAACAAACAGCAATCAGAACACACACATACACACACCTCTCTAGGACAGCCATATATCTAAATGGACTGTCATCTCTGACAGCCTAAGTATCTCAATACATTATTTACCTTGCAATGGCTCTTTGCCTGCCAGTACTGGGTCAATGACATCACATTACTGTTTGTTATGCTCAAATCCATTACTTCCCAAAAACAGAAGCCACACAAAAATAAATACTGGTTCATGCAATATTGGAAACTTTATACAAAACCTTCTCAAAAGAGAAACCACACTGCAGTTTAGGTCTGAGGTCGGGTTGCACCACACAGGGAATGCCAGTCAGACTGAAAACCATTCATCATGAAGGGGTCAGAGTAATAAATACAGGATGTGGACGACACCCTACCGTAAGGGACCTTGTACTGATAACATGGTTTCAGATCACCCAATGCCCGGACCAAGGCTGGAGTCACTGAGGATTGTCTTGCGTACACCGGTAAAAGTGCAGCAGCTAACTGGCACACACAACGTTTTCTTTACACCACTCCCTAACTAAACAACATGCATTCTTATTTTCTCTTGCTCGATTACATTAACCTTTATGCTTTAGAATCAATAGCATGTTATTCAACACCTCTCTTTGCTCCAACTAAAGGTTAATGCAAAATAAATTGGATCGGTGAGAATACAATTATTTGAATTGCTAAAACTGCCATTTGTGATCAAATGTAATGAATTGATTTCTTATGCGCAGAAAAACACAAGTGGGGGGGGGATATCTTTAATCCTGGAATTGGAAATGCTTTCGACAAATCCATTTAGCCTAAGGTTTAAAAATATGCCTCAGTTTCGATCACTTCTCAATATTTTTTTCTTCAGTCAAACAACCTTGTTACAAGGGTACTTGAAACCCATTCAGCCAAAGGCCAAACACTCTCCTTCAAAGAGCTATTTCATACAAATAAATGTCTGCTGCACAGACACAGGCAGTTTCCAGTGGAAGCAGTCTATATGGTAAACTGCAGAAAACTTCTGTTGAATGCTTGTTGATCAGCACAGTCTCCTAGGACACATTCTCTTGTCCTTAAGTTATATATGTTTATTTTATATGACATATACATTTTCAAAAGGTTGTACTGGTCCTTTAAGTAGGGCTGTTTTGTGCTCATGTTTGTACTCCTATTGACCTTACTAGACTGCAAAAGGTGAAGGGTGTTAGTTAAGGATTGCTGCAGGCACAGCAGTGTGTGCAGTGAGTAAAAACACACCTCATTACCAAAGTGACAGGACCTTTGCTTTCCACAGCTGTGGAGCCCCTCCCTCTCAGGTCTGAGAAAACCACTGGTAGAGGTTCTGACCTACAGTAGTGACATGGAGCTGTTTTTATATGATTGGGTTACTAGTTTGTTCATTTTGTGCATGTGCGCAGAGACACAGATAACAGGGTGCACAGTACAGCCCATAGTTGTTACACTATTCTACTGACAATCAAGAGAAAGGTAGCGTTGCTCCAACAAAGGCAGGAAAGAAGACATTTAGAAAACAGTACCGATTTAAAAAATCAACTTTACAAATGTTTCATGAGTTTGACCTCAAGGACACACAAATGTGTTTAAGCAAATAACACAAGACAACTATTTTCTTCATTTTTTTCTTGATTGAAAGTCTTATCTTATTGATGCATTTAATTCTGCCGTGTCTCCGTATCACCTTGCAAATCAAACTTAACTTTGTTTTGAACTGCTTCACTAATGAGGATTAGTATTTCATTAACATAACAGGCGCGAGATAATGAAATCCAGCTTCTGCGGCTGCTAGGAACTGACATTTATATTCATTGTGAGAAGGGAAATCCTGCTCCACAAAAAAAAATGAGAATCATTTCCAAATCCCATTCTCTTCACCACCTGCAGCTTAAACACAGCAGGACTTGAAGGAAAATGGCCATCTCCGGCTGTGTTGTAAAACTGATAAAAAAAGACAGTAAGGATAATCCGTGCAGTGTGCCTGCTGCCCCAAGGCACCACTTATTATGGATTGTTAGAAGACACATAAAGAGCAAAGTGCATCCTCTCCAACTTTTGAGAGAACAACAATAATGTTTGATCAACAAAGTCAACATTTTACCCAAAAAAAGTCAGAAAAACGATAAAAATTTCCTAAAAAGTGGTTATGATTTCCAATGGAATACATTTTCTCTTAAGCCGTTTCATACTCAACTAAATAAAAATATCGAGTTAGTCACACTGAGTCTGAAGTTAGTGGACTCTATTTTTGAGGCTGGGTGAACAGAATATCAATTCAACTTCAAACGTTCCGTGTAAGTGTTGACAGGAGGTGAGGGCCTCTCGTCTTAATTATGCATCAGGGTTGCTTGTTGCTTGGTCTTGGAGTGGTGTTTTAAAGATCATCAGTAAATAATCTATCAGCACTGTGGCATTAGGTATGGAATGACGTGGATTTCTCATGAGCCACATCAAACAGGCAACTGCTTAGGGAAGACAGCTTTTAGATGTGCAGCTCCTCTGTCTTGGAATAGTCTGCAATTGAAATGGAAACTGAGCAATCTGGTGCCACTAAATGTTTTTAAAGCTCGGTTGGATGCTACTCAATCAGAAGCTGTTGGTACCTGTTCATGTGGATAGTTATGTGGATAGTTATTGTAAATTGTAATCCCTGTAATGATGCTGTATGATGTCCTTTTTGTTGTTCTGTTTATGTTTCATGTGGAACCTACTTGAGCAGGTCTCCCTTGAAAAAGAGATCAATGATCTCAATGGATACACCTGGATAAATAAAGGTTTGAAATGAAATGAAATTAGTTTGCCAGTTGCATTGTTAACCTCCTAACTAATTATTTAAACAAAAGACAGTTGGCTATTGGTTAAGTGTTTGAGTTGCTATGGATTCTCGCTGCATGCTGCACACATGCACGATGGATTATCAAGTGTAGTGTTAATTGTAATGAGGAAAATCTATCCATTAGGTTACCTTTAACGAGACTCAATCAGCATGAATGCTAATGAGTCGGAGCTCCATCAGAAAGCTGAAGTTAACTAGAAACCTGCTCTGTGCTCAGAGTGGAATTTCCCAAAAGTATTAAGTGGCGGCCATGACGTTCAAATGTTCTTTATACTGAGGAAAGGTGATTTAATACTGACTTTCTGAAGGCTTTTAGCATAGAGTACACTGGATTATCTTTTACCAATAGAAAGGAGATAATGCTTTCCCACAATTCCTTCTGGCAGCTACATTTAAAACACACCATCCAGCCATTAATTAAATCCGCCTTCACTGTTTACTTTGCAAACATTTAAAAAAAAAAAAATTCTTTCTGAA
Organism: Notothenia coriiceps; assembly: GCF_000735185.1. Taxonomy (NCBI): domain Eukaryota; kingdom Metazoa; phylum Chordata; class Actinopteri; order Perciformes; family Nototheniidae; genus Notothenia; species Notothenia coriiceps. Next base: position 5,222,268 of record NW_011369945.1, read on the forward strand.
GAGGTGTGATTCTTTTTTGGACAGCAACCTTCATTTGACTTGAACACCATTGAGTTAGTCAATGTAGCCATACTTATTTGTTTGCTAAGTGTTAAAAATAAAATAAACTGTCTGTATTTGCAGTTGGATTCTCTTTGCATCTCTTTGTCTTTTCTCAAGTCCTTTTGAATTCGCTTTCACATCTTTCTTTGACTGGACTTTTCCTATCGAGATTAAGGAAAAGTAGTTACTAAAGGAAATCATTATTTTTGAATATTCGACCACAGCCCCATTCTACTGTATATAATTATGGTAGGAAAGTAAAAGGAACAAGATTTTTCCAGATGGATTTCTCACAAAAAAAGCTTTTTCTTGGCCATTTGTTAGTGTTACTGAGTTTTCAACCAGCACGTGTATGACAGAGACCTCAGCTGAATGGCAGATTACACATTACTGTGCACCCTCAATCTGAACCCAACACAGTGTAGTCCCTCTAAAAAGTTGGTTTCCACAGCTGAACATTTGACAATTCAGAAGCATTTGCACTGCAAAAACACTTTCCCCCTGTTCTCCCACTGTGCTCTAAACCCTCTAACAAACAACAGGAAACATTGATTTGTTTCAGAATTACAACTTAAGAGATAAAGCAATGTTTCCAAATACATTTTCTGGGATACTCTCTGCATGAGCAGCTTTTCTTATTTATAAGGTTGTAAGCAGTGTTGCTAGAGTATATTAGTGAACTGCTTATGTTGTGTACTATACCGATGCTCGGCCCCTCAGGTTCCTTGAACACGGTAGAAATACACTGAACAAATATATAAATGCAACACTTTTGTTTTTGCTCCCATTTTTCATGAGATGAACTCAAAGATCTAAAACATTTTCTATATACACAAAATAACCATTTCTCTCAAATATTGTTCACAAATCTGAAAAAATCTGTGAAAGTGAGCACTTCTCCTTTGCCGAGATAATCCATCCCACCTCACAGGTGTGGCATATCAAGATGCTGATTAGACAGCATGATTATTGCACAGGTGTGCCTTAGGCTGGCCACAATAAAAGGCCACTCTGAAACGTGCAGTTTTGCTTTATTGGAGGGGTCTGGGGGGGTCCGAAAACCCTAGGGTTAAACCCTAACCCTAACATGTCACCCATTGAGCATGTTTGGGATGCTCTGGATCGGCGTATACGACAGCGTGTTCCAGTTCAGCCATTGAAGAGGAGTGGACCAACATTCCACAGGCCACAATCAACAACCTGATCAACTCTATGCGAAGGAGATGGGTGACATGTTAGGGTTAGGGTTTAACCCTAGGGTTTTTGGACCCCCCCAGACACCCCCAATAAAGCAAAACTGCATGTTTCAGAGTGGCCTTTTATTGTGGCCAGCCTAAGGCACACCTGTGCAATAATCATGCTGTCTAATCAGCATCTTGATATGCCACACCTGTGAGGTGGGATGGATTATCTCGGCAAAGGAGAAGTGCTCACTATTTCAGATTTGTGAACAATATTTGAGAGAAGTGGTTGTTTTGTGTATGTAGAAAATGTTTTAGATCTTTGAGTTCATCTCATGAAAAATGGGAGCAAAAACAAAAGTGTTGCGTTTATATTTTTGTTCAGTGTATGTACCTGGTACAGACCTAAAACATGAGGAGACTGTGCGGTTAGAGTCCTGGGTCCTAGTCTTGGTTGACCAATATTGTGAAGCCGGTTCTACACATTGCACTGATGTGTCATTTAGCTTTGACTCCTTCAGCTGAAAGCAATACCCACTCATTTTGGACCATATCTCTACTAATAACAGTATGCATTTGAAAGAGTGATTGTGGAGAAAGCAGGATGATAACAAAGAAACCATTTTAAGGTTTGGTAAAGCATCGCAATACAGCAGCATTTTAAAGTGTATAAACAATATAAATAGCACCCTGACATTATCAGGAAGTCATTTCATCATTCTGCATTCTTTAATGTTATAAGCAGAAAGGTCTCCTAGTCACTACGCCGGATATAAATAACTTGTTGGAGAATGAGGAAGAAGGGGAATGCTTTCATCTTAAGGCTTTCTGATTGGCTTTCATCAGTGAACACTAAAACAACTATATACTATTGTGAAAATGTGTTCTGATCTTTGAATAATGAATAAGTATGACAATAAGACAAAGGCAAAGAAGGAACCTTGTTGTACTAGACAGTGTGATTGTGCATAATAGTACAAATATTGTGACAAGTGGGAACTCATTGCTCATATTGAAATTGAATACAACACAGAACAAAAACGTCACAGTTTGCGTTAATGAAGCAGAATTGATATGGGGTCTGGATCATTGTGAAAACAGGGCAGTGTTGGTAACATCAACTGAAAGGAGGTTGTGTTTTTAACACATCTGAGGAAATGAAAGAAGCAGATTGGACATTTCCTATTTGTTTGACAATCCTCCGTTACACATTATCCAATTATATTTTGACAAGGTCAGTGAATTTAATGAAATTAAACTTTATCAGGATGAACTCTTGCATGTGAAGATGTGAAGAAAGGATGAATTGTTGATTAGGACCGTGTTAATCTAGAGTATTAATCCAGTCCAATTAGCAACGCCAAAAAAAAAAAAAATCAGAGAGCATGCAACAACCCCTCTTCGTCTTAAGGAGCCTCTTTTCTATTACTTACAAAGCAATTAATTAGTTTCTTCTTTAATTCTTTAATTAGAAAGTCTTTTAATTTGAAGCATTACCAGCAGCTAACTCAAATGACTATTTAATTATGTAGCAAGCTTCCGAACAGACAAAAACACACATGTGCACAGACAAACTTCTCTCAGTGCATCCCTGTTTTTGGTCAGTGAGAAAAAGCTAAAGGTGTGTTTGCGCTTGTGATTGGCAGGTCGTGTTGGCACGGTAACAGACAGTCAGGCGCACAATCTCAGAGGAGCAGTTTCCGGCTGCAGCTGCCTGACCTCCAAACAGGCCAGACAACCAGAGCCGGAGGACATGGCAAGCTAATCAAAAACAACAAAGACTGAGCTAAGCGACTTTTTCTCATAACGCCACCAAAATGACAGGATTATGCAACATTTCCCATCGCAGTTTTTTGATTTTGGTGGCAGGAAAGGAAGAGTGAAAATCTAGCTGTCGTATCAAAGTTTTTTGAATGTCGACAGTTAAGGCCACTTGCATATAAATTTGACGGATAAAACGGTGAGGATTTGAGACCATGGAGTAGCAGTGGTGCAACACTTGAGAGGCAGCTGTCAGTACCTGGAGGCAGGTTGGCTCTCTTCCTCTTCTTGCTATTCTCAGCAGTGTTTTCCAGAGGAGGACACTCCGTCACCAGCGGCCCACTGGAGCCGCTGAACTGGAGAGGGTCGTTGTTGGCTGATGGATCAAAGGACAGAGCGTTGAGTCCTGGAAGTCACAGAAAGCATAGAGAGCCACATTAAAGTCAATGAAGCCATGGCTCCTGACCAAAGGGGACACACTGTGAAACACGAAGAAAGAGAAAGCAACATGAGGCTGCAGCGCTTCTGTGATGCTTTTTATGTCCAACCCTGATGAGATTTATTCAGACACACATTGATGAATAACACTAAAAGTGTCTCTAAGGTCGGTTGCATTCGTGGAGGCATAAATGCAATGGTCAGGATTCAGTACAACCACATACAATGGATAGCAATAGGATTTTGTTCGAATTCTTTAACTGACATTTTTATATTAGATTCTAGAGAACATCATTTTGCAGTGATCATTTGCAAAACATTTTTTTTAAATCCATCAGTAAGGAGCCATACTTGGATGGAAACTGTCAATTAATTATAAATGAATTACTCAATCGGCTAAAAAAGATAGAGATCAAATGGATGATGAATTTAAGATGTTAGTAAAAGCCTGATGCAGTTAGATTGATGGTTTTTGCATATAACATGTTAAAGAAAGTGCTACAAATCCCTTCATCTTAAATGATAGTTGAATCAAACTATTAGAGTGTTGGACTATTAAGATGTTACTTGGGCTTTCCGAAATGACAGTTTGCATTTTTCACTATGGTCTCAGCTATAAAAAAAGAATGTGTTGCACTTTTTATACTGCAACACATATAAATAATGATTTTATTTTTTGTACGATCACCATTCTGTACAGATCCAGGGTAAAGAAGAAGTACTGGTAAACAAGATGGCTGCCCTCTGATTAATATGTTGGGCTTGTGCAGATACAAATGCACTTTCATTTCCCCAAATCAAGGTTAAATTAAAAAAAGCCAAAACCTAGAATAAGGATTTAGTAAATATAAAACATGTGGTGAAAACACATGAAAATGTTTATGAGAAAGACTGCTGGAAACAATCGAGCGCTCTGTACCATATCAGCTCCAACAAAACAGCATTTCATCCTGATTTTATCATGGATGTTAAGGTAATTCCATGTAAAGAGAAATTCAGACAAAGAAGCGCTGTATAATGAAGGCAATTTATCAGGTGTTTCCCTGGAGGCAAGGTTGTATTTAGGATTTTGATGTTGCTCACTGATATCTTACAATAACAGAATCAACAGTCGTATCATGAATACAAGACAATCAGAACACTTCCATAAGTAATGAAAACAAAAACAATGTTAAGATTGCTCCCGAGTCCTTCATAAATGATAAACAACTTAACGTGTGTTTGCTGCTTAATGTATTAGCTATTCTCACTCTTTAAAGAGTTGTGTTTGTGCTTATAATTCAGAGCAGGGTCCTGGGGAGACTCGGTACACTCATGAAAAATTCATGACACTTCTTTGTGTGAAGATTTGTTTTTCCCTCTATTGCACAACAGATCAGAAGTCTCACATTAATGTGGCTCAATCAGAGGTCCACAAGACCCTGATCAGTTTGTTCCAATCTCAGAGAGTGCTCTAAATGTCAAGACAAAATAACGAAAGATTTTAACTGTTAGGTCAGTGGTGTCTTTGTTCAACACGGTCTACTTTATGGAAATAGGACTCTTATTATGTTGAGGCACTGACAATTTGGAAGACTAGCCTCATCAGGTTGTGTTTTTTGTATTTGTTCTTGTTTAAGACCAGACCTGCTGAGATGATGCTATTCTTATTTTGTATTGGTTAATAGCAAAGATTGATCATTATCAGTTAGGGTTAGAAAATAAAGAGAAACAGAAACAATGGGTAAAAAAGTTCCAAAGGAAACAAAGCGTGGCTTTAAAAAAGCCGAGTATGACAGCATAACAGATCTGTAACAGAAAGTTAAAAGAATACTAAAAGAATACTTATGTTGGCAAAACCCCACATTTTCTGTCTGCATGAGACACTGTTACATTTAGGCAGAGGGCTCTGTGTGTTTGCTGCAGTCAGTCTAAATAGATCTTCCGTCTGAGCTCACACAGTCCTTCAGTCGATCTCTACTCAGCATCCATCTGTCACACTTGAGCGGCAATAGCGCAGAGAGTGAAATAAATCCATTATTCTGCCAATGTTAACTCTGTCACCAATAAACAGCAACAGCTTACATTTAAAGAGACGGCCTTTTCAGACGATGGCATGAGAGTTGCCATGAAGCAAGGCCAAGAGAATCCATGGAAAGAGTGAAACAGAACCACACAGCTGACATGGAAATACCAGTGACTTGCCTTGTCATTAACTTCATTTAGCTCAGAGAGCTGGGTTGGCCCCAAACTATCACAGCTCTGTCTCATAAATTGACTTGTAAGAAAACTGGACTTTCTAATGTGGAATAAATGGAAACTAATGCAGAGGATGAAAGAGGGAGGAGGACATGATGCAGTCAGAGCTACATTTCTGAATGCATGCAGTAGATTTTATGGGCATTTCAGTACCCTATTATCACATTGCTCTTGAGTGCATTACTAAAGTATAAAAGATTTGACGACAAATTGAAGAAAAGCCTTTTACAGATTCTGCCATAATGCATCATATGTTGGCTGTTCATTGATGTTTGGAAAAAGTAGTCCGTGTTCTGAACCAATCATTTGACAGTAAAGGCAAACAGCAAAAACATACATTGATTTTAAAAACTAAGATGGGAACACAGCTTAGAGCCCGAGTTTCTTTATGTGTGAGTCTGTATATTAAGAACATCTTTGCTGGGTCATCGCCCCTCTCTGCTGTGCTACTCCTTTGTCTGTAGGATGATGGATGGCGTGTTTAAGTTTCAACATCTGGCCGGAGGGAGGAGCAATGTCAGGAGTATGTCTCCCCAGGGTGGAAGGAAAATAAATACCAGGAGGCTGGGTGGAGGCAGGTGGAGGCTTCAGGCAGAAAGGGTCGCAGAGAAAATAAAAGTAATGAAAAAGCTGGAATGAGACAAACTTTATGCTCTGTGGATTCAGGATGGGATGCAAGAAATATCACAAATGAAAGTGACCCGATCTCACATCAAGGACACATTAACAACCTGCCCCATTAATGGTATAGTGGGCGAGGAAAATATATGACCATTAGAATATGCAATGAAACTCAGGGGGTCATTAAAACACCATTTTACTGCCTAGGATGTGAAATCAACTCAGGCATCTGCAGCGTGTGAAATGTGGAGAAATGTTTGCCGAGTGTGATGTCCTCATATTATATTCAAAGACAGTACACATTTTGATTTAAAATAGACCCTGACAAACATTTAAAAATAAGTATTTGTTGTGAATATAAGACATAAGTATTATTCAATTGTTTTGATTGAACAGAATAACGAAATAACAACTATTATATCCAAATGAAATCCATCATTGGTTGCAGCCCCAATATCATATGTCGCTTGTACTGTGTACTAGGAAGATTCCTTTGCAATTGAAGTGACCAAAAACCAATACAAACGTACTTTTGGTTGGTGGAGTCTACTAAAAAGGGTACTAGACAAATCACATGGTACTGCAGTTAAGTTAAATAATATGCAAGCATCAGCCTAGGAAAATATACACCAATTACAGGGCGAGGAGGTAATCAAGTTTGCTGAAACCATCATGAAATGTAAGACCATAACGCTTTTATAATACATTTTTCCCGTAATTACTTCACACTGGCAGCAAACCTGTGTTCTAGATGTACAGATCACAGCTTTAACGGCACTGCGCTTTGCAGGAGTCATTCTCTATGCAAAACGTTTGTATAATTCCCTTACAGTCCTCAATCGAACTCTCATCAGCTAATAAACCCAACAGTGGGGTATGAATAATGCAGAGCATTAGGAAATGTGCATCAGCGCAACACTGCAGGTAAGTGCTTAAGTGGGGTGACGGCCTAAGCAGGGGACTATTAATCTAAGACAGTACTAAGAAAGATAATGTAAAAATGCCATGTAGCACAAGGCAAAGAGCAGGATGGTGGCACACAACATTGACATAACACTGGCCTCAAAAGTACATTTGCTTTGCTGATAATTCCACCTAATACTAAACTATAAGGGTCAAAAAACCCATTAGGACAACATCTAAAGAGGGAGTACTGACTCAATGTTTAAATGTTATAAGCAAAGCCTCACAGAGAAGCAGTATTGTGCACAGGAATGTTCTCCAAGCTATGCACGTTCCCCACTGTCTTGAAAACTGGCTGCTTTGAAAATCAATAATATATAATCACAGCCTTGTGTCAATCAGCAAACAGCAGGCAGTGTACGAAAAGCAATTAAAGAATATTGAATTGTTCTACTTCACATGGTCAAACGAGGCAACACACACATATACACAATAAAGACACACAGGAAATGCCTTCGTAAATAAAGCTGCAGTTTTACGAGGTCATTAGCTCACAGTTGGTTCCACTCGACTGAATAATGATATAAAAAGAAAACATTTTATTGTGATAGATTTAGCACAGCAGAAAGAACTGGGAAGTGTTCTTTTCCCATGAAGCTAGTGGTTCCTAGTTCTTATTCTTTGATAATGTTCCATATAATACAGCTTCTTCCTTTCTAAACTTTAGATTAACAGACATGTACAGAGAACTGACCAACAGCCTTTTGTCAGTTCATTTACTGGGAAATAAAATACATTTAAACTGATTGGTAAAATGGTAGCATTCTTTGTGAGACTATAATCAAATAAAACATTCAGAGGTTTGTGATGTAATCCGTAATTGGTGGTGTGTGCGGTGCTCTTACTAACCAAATAGTCAATAAAAATGGCGCAGCTCAACTAATGGCCACCCCGATTTCTCAAAGTCCAAAATTACTTCTCTAAATTGCTTGTTTTGTCCAACCAAATGCCCGAAAATTCTTCTTAAAATAACATAAAAAAGGCAAAAAAAAGGAATCTGAAAAGCACGGCTTTTACTGATCCACAAATAATGATGTATGTGACATGTGGCTGGGGTGGAAATGGCATCAAAGTATTTTGTAAATGGATTATGAAGTAATTAAGATAGGTCACATTGTCCATCACCAGTACATTTGTCTAGCAGGTCACAAGTCACATTCTGATATCATTAAAAATCATGCACCATTCCGATTACTGCTAAGCCGAGTGCTATGGGTGGCAGTGAAGTGACAGTCTGAGGCAATAACTCTGAGCCTGTTGGGAGGCAGCTGCGGGTGAACACACAGGATCCCAAATTAGCTGTTAGTCACCTGAAAGGTTACTGATGAAACAAAGTCATAAGACCTCCATTAGGTCCTGCTAAAGATCAGTCACCACAATAAAATGAGATATTGCTCTATTCATAGCCTGGAGTGTCCATCAGAACAACATTACATGGATTATGAGCACGAGTTCCAAGCCTCCTAAAAAAGGTAGCCTACTTAACTTATGAGTGCCCTTAGCAGATGTATAAACAAGGTGTCTGACTGATGTGGCTTAGCAATGGATGGCAAAGCATGCCAAGCAGCCGCGGCATTCTCATGAGGCTATTAGCCAAGCTTTTCACTGACTTCCTGTGTATTTATAGCAAAGACAAAGAACAGTTAAACAAGCAGCTCATACAAGTAGGTGGGGGAGGGCACACAGGGACATATACCGGGCAGCTGCACTTTCCCACCAGCCTGTGCTTATTTAAACAATGAGCATTAATATCTGTGAGCATTGAGCTTTGTTTTTAATCCCAGTTTTTGCTTAAGAGAAGGCACATTAGCTGTAGCCGATGCAATGGTTTACACTTCAATTACTGACAATGTGACACCATTACTCGTGGTGAACTCTGTCGTTATCTTTGATCGTTTCCAGGGATGCTGAAAAAATAAAGATCTCTTGGTGGTAAACTGTCAACTCAGTTGTAAACACACGGCAATTACGGAAGATTGACCATTCCTTCAATATATAGAGGAAGCACCAAACTTATATTGTTCAAGTTTCCTTCTGCAGAGCATGTTGGTAATATGATGCTCAAACTTTGCAGACAAAGAATCCTCATTCAGTATTTTAATAACATGACATTTACATAGTATATATTAGCATCTCTGTGGCCTTAGCCTTCCCTCTGGCATCCAGTAAACTCTGTTTTTACGGTAATTATCATAAATATATAAACAAATACAATTTAAGAAAATATTTTTTTGGGGTCGCAGTTGGAGCTGTCAGTAAAATAAACCAAGGGTACTGCCAACACACAGGAATCACAAGGAAATGAAGTGCAAAAAGCAGTAGTGATGAATATTCATCACCAACTGCTACAACAAGTAATACTTACCACTAGGGTTTTCACTATCAAATGTGTTGTTTCAATCAAAGAAATGTTTTACCTGACAAGGCTGTGAAGCCAGCCCTGGGGGAGAAATCAAACGGCTTTAAGAAATGCAGGACACAAATCATCATGTAAACCCAAAAACAAAAAGCTGTTTCAAAGTGGATATGAAGCAAAAAAGGACCCAAACATCTAATTTCTCTACTAAAACAATGACTAATGGTATCCCAATCACAACCGAAGTGAGAATATCCAGACTTGTGCATCTTTAAGTAAATGTCAGAGGCACCAATCAGGGTTAATATCATGATAAGTAGGTAGAAAGAATGTTGTTCTCACAGTTGGGAGCTCTGTAAAGGTTAATCTATTCCCTGATGTTGTGATGACATTTTGAAACAATGCTAGCATTGGAACATCTCATTGCACATTTACACAGTTGCCCCTACTCTGCATGCAATATAAATTCTACCGATACATTGGCATACGGAGCTGGAACACATTGCAACACGTAAAAGGGCAAACAACTAATTGCAAAGGGTTTTAATGAGAAGGGAGGTCAATTTATTGTTTTCTGCTCCAATTGCATTTGAGTGTGTCAATAAACTCAATGTTCACTTTGCTGTGCGTCAAACACAAGCTCAGGTTAACCAGCACACCATAATCCTATCATGACTATTCATATGATCAGTGACAAGGAAAAAAAAAATCCTCCTCTGACCCCCTCTGTCATTCCTCCAAGCCTCAGGGAATTCACTGAAGGTTAATTTATTTAAATCTCCTATCCACTCATCTCTATTCCATTAAACTCACTAAGAATCTGTGGTTTACAGACTAATCCGCTTTCTACTGTCAAAGGCCTATGCCCTTTCAGCAATCTAGTGACTGAGTGTGTGTGTTACAAGACAACACAGCAGTTGATAAGGTCATGTTAGCTTACACATGCATGCTCAATGTGTTCTCAGAGCAATGCCTAACGTTAGACTAATAATTCCATAAGGCAATCATGGTTGGAGGTAATAAAGTACAAATGTAAGTTCCTCCCAGGAGAACTCTTCTTTTCCATGTCCTCAAGGCTCCCCAATGTCTAAGCTCTTACCATCTGGCCTCTCCTTTAAAACACAGGATACTTTAATGTGGATGGTAATATCAAGATATTAACCATTAGGCTGTTTTACAAAGGATATCTTGGTTATGCGGGCAGTCGCTGCATCATTATTCCAGGATGGCATGCCTCAAACTTGTGCAGTGTAAAGTAGTGTCTCTCTTTTAGGTTGCCCTCTTCGGCTGACTAGGTGCTGATTTACAATAAGCAGCTGAGCTTATGGGTACTGAAGCTGTCAATCGTGTGAAAGACACTATTTAAAGCTAACATGGATGCTCCTTAAAGGTCCCATGTCATGCTTTTCTGGTTATTACCCGTCCCCTTGTGTGTTATGTAGCTTTTTATGCATGTAAACGGTCTGCAGAGTCACAAACCCTCAAAGTACACCCTGTAGCAAGTAAAACTCTAACACAGAAAATACAAAGAGTGAATACAAATACTATACAGAGATGCTGTATGAGAAACCAATGTGAGTTTGGAAAATTGCACAATATAAATATATTTTAGTATACCTCAACAATGGAATTATGATCAGTAGAAATGGCCATGACATGGGACCTTTAAGAGTAAAGGTGCAAGTACCGTAAATCCTTCCAATTAAAATTGTATTTTGTCGCAGTAGGGACCGATTGTTCTTTTAGGGATTCAGATGCATATCACCATCTTTTTGTACCGTCTGCTTGTCTATAAAGTTTCACTTCATTTCACCTCTTGTTCTCTCCCATTTGCTTCCCTTAATTATGTCTCTTTCTTCACTCCAGTGCTTTGCTGCCATCGACTATTTGTCTTATTTGCTGCCTGTTTTGAAAGCTCTACTGCTCTATAATTTGCTTCAGACCACCTATATTTTATCCTTGTCAGGGAATAGACTGGTAAAGGACAGAAAAGATTTATGATGAGCAGCTGCCATAACCGACACAGGCTTTTAAAAGCAGCTAGATGTATTCAGCACCCGCTTTTGAGTTCAAGATTCCAACTTTTGTCTCTCAAAGGCAGCAGTTTCCCCATGTTGACTGTAGCTCTTTGAGGTGTTGCATGCTGCAGGACATATCCAATGTATCTAAGGATTAATATTTAAAATCTAAAGCAGAACAGACAACAAATTAGAGAGGGATAGGAAAGGGACACTGTGAAAAAAACACATATTGGTAAAGTGTTTATTCTAAAATAATTTCCCTCTTGGATTCAGTATTTCTGTCCTTCATTTCATGTATTATTTATGACTTCGTCCTGTTTGTCACGAAGCCCCAACAAACTACTCCAAACTGTCAGGAAAAGTCAAACAAGAATAATCAGTTTCAGTTTGGCAAGATCAAGAACTTCATGACAATCTAACATTATGTAGTCATTATGTCGACATCAAATGTGATCCAGAGCTCTCAGCTTTCTGTCATTTTAGATTCCAGTCATTTTCAGACTCAATAATCTACACTTATTAAAGGTTAATTTCATGATTTGGTCTACTGCATTTTTTAATGGGTGTTTTTAGGGATTTCTCACTTTCAAAGTTAGATTTGAGATTGAGAGAGACTGAGTGCTTCAGGCAGTGTCAAACTCCAGCCACATTTGCGTCATGAGGCACAATCAATTCATAGCTATTCCAAAAGTGTTCCTGAATTTCTTTCAACCCTAACCCAGCTTTAGACTGGTTTTGAAAAGCGTGACCACACCTCGTCGGTACACTTCAGAACATCCCGGAGGCGATGCTTAGTTTCAAGGAGAGTAGATAAGAAGCCTTATTCCCTGGTGTGTCAATTAATACTTGTGAAAAGTGCTCCTTAGCTGTTTTTATTGTTTCTCTTTTGCACGAAGCTTCCTCTTTCTCCCGCTCTCTGAAGTGAGAATGAATATCAGACTGAGTGACAATGCAGGAGAGATCTCCGTGCTCTGGATGCAACAGCCCATTTTCATCTCATCTCATTGCCTTTGATGCTATTTTTGGGATGTAGCTCCTGTTCAGGTTCTGAAGAAAATAATTAACAGATGGCTAGTTGCCACTCGTCACAAAATGGATCTCTGAATTGTGTCCTCAATGTGGTGTTGATCACGATGTATGGTGTCAAGAGGGACACGCACTGTATGCTGCCTTCATTTGACCGCTGATTAGCATACAAGTGAGAGCTCTTTGTGTTCCTGCTGCAGTAGCTAGAGCTAGACATTTTTCGCAAAACCCAATCTGAATCCTTGCTCAAAGATTGGCATGCAGTATGCAGTATGCAGTATTGCGTGTGTGGATCCGGATGTGACTACTCTTTGACTTCACTTGTCACGACTTTCGTCATTAGACATTCATGTTGCTGAGGTTCCAGCCAACCCTGCTCTTTCTTGTGGATCAGGAGACCAACACACATTTTAGGTGTTAGGACCGAAAGAAAATCCTAAAATGATGGACCAGCAACGCAGACGGGAAAAAGGAAATAAGGTTTGAATCCATCTTTGACCGGCCCTGACTGAGAAAATGGCGTTTTAAAGACACGGGCATTAACCCGCTTCTAAAGAAGGCTTTTTGCAAAAGATCTGAATTCAAGATCTAGTTAACTGGTCTTCATGCCTAAATCAGTGGCATATGCCTTCATTAATACACTGAACAAAAATATAAATGCAACACTTTTGTTTTTGCTCCCATTTTTCATGAGATGAACTGAAAGATCTAAAACATTTTCTATATACCCAAAATAACCATTTCTCTCAAATATTGTTCACAAATCTGAAAAAATCTGTGATAGTGAGCACTTCTCCTTTGCCGAGATAATCCATCCCACCTCACAGGTGTGGCATATCAAGATGCTGATTAAACAGCATGATTATTGCACAGGTGTGCCTTAGGCTGGCCACAATAAAAGGCCACTCTGAAACGTGCAGTTTTGCTTTATTGGGGGGGTCTGGGGGGGTCCAAAAACCCTAGGGTTAAACCCTAACCCTAACATGTCACCCACTGACATGTTTGGGATGCTCTGGATCGGCGTATACGACAGCGTGTTCCAGTTCCTGCGAATATCCAGCAACTTCGCACAGCCATTGAAGAGGAGTGGAGCAACATTCCACAGGCCACAATCAACGACCTGATCAACTCTATGCGAAGGAGATGGGTGACATGTTAGGGTTAGGGTTTAACTGACTGGTTTTCG
>NW_011369945.1:5236140-5289357 GCF_000735185.1 Notothenia coriiceps
TGATCTCTCTCTCCCGTCAGATTAGACTTCACTCGCGTTTATTTCCATATCGAGCACATTTACCCACTACAGCTAATAATACTAGGGGTGCACCGAATGGGAAATTCTTGGCCGAAACCGATACCGAAAATAGGAAACAGTTGGCCGAATGCCGAAAGGCCGAAATTGATTAATAGAAATATATATATATATATAATGTATACATTTTTTACCAATGTTGTTCAGCTACTGATTATGGAAAAAGACATGATTATGGCCTTAACTTAACTTAACTTAACTTAACTAATAATCACTATTATGGGTCCATAAAACATTTATTCAGCACTTTTGAATGCATACAGTACATTCATTCCAAGTCAAGTGCATTTTCTTTTCTCTGTAGGATAACTACAACAAAGTGCATTCAGAACAAAGCCAAGGTGCTTTAAAACTGCATAAACATCTAGGCCAGTAGGCCTACACCAAAATAGTGTAAATAAAGACTGTAACAGCCAGGACTTCAACAACAACAAATGCACCTATAAGTTTGGTAACCTAACGTGTTGTTGTGATGACGTAATCAAAACGCGGCGACAAGCACGGCGCGCGACCATGCTCGCGGCTGGCTCACAGCCAACATGTCTGCCGCTTGGAGATATTTAAAAATATCAGAGAGAGAGGCGCGGATTGTGATTTGTAAAACGTGTTCAGCTGACATTTCTCGAGGGGGTGTAACTGCAAAGACTTTCACCACTTCGGGATTACTCCACCACTTGAAATCAAAACACCCGGACAAATATGCGGAGTATGATCAACGTAACTCTGTTCTCTGACATTCTGTGATATTTTTTCGCAAGGCCTTTTTAACCATTTTCGGCCGATAATTTTCGGTGGCCGAATATTCGGTGCATCCCTAGCTTTTACCAACCTAGTCATCGTATCCACAATACTGATGACTGTCACCAATAGTTACCCCTACAATATATTTGCAATATGTAGGTATTTGGTCAAAGATATTGTGATATTAGATTTTCTCCATATCGCCTAGGCGAGAAGTGAAGAAGCTGTAAAAAAAAGGATAAACTAATCTCTATGTCGAACGCTGTAATCCGTCTGAAAAGCATGACTTGTACAAAAAAAAAATCTGATCTATTGTGTTCCACACTTCTGACTTATCTTTGATTTAGTTTTAGTAATATCTTGTGTTAGCTTCTGTTTTCAGTCTGAACACCCACCCACATGGTGACAAGTGAATAATGAAAGAATGTCTTTCAAGTCCTCTGCTGTCAAAAATGTACTAAAATATTGCATTTTTCAGGAAGTTTGAAGTCTCTCTGGGCTGCTTGCTCTTTCATAACCCTGCCGTACCTTCAGCCCTTCTTGTCACAACATTGCACTGGCAGTTATTACTGGGACAGAAGACTCACAGAAAGCTGCCTGGATGGAGAGGCATGGAAGGAGAAGAGCTCTGGCAAGTTCAGTGAGCTGTTGACATTCCCTCACAGCAACTCCCCTGGTTCTAATTGGCTAACGCTGATAAGATTCCCATGTTGTAATTGGCAGCTGCTGATAAGATGCTGTCAGCTGCATGGTGCTTTGACAACTGCTCTGGAGTGGGTGGGCGGACGGGGCTAAATTCAGGACCTCAACCTTGTTTTCCAGAGATACTAACTATTCATGAAGGATCAGCATACTGGCTATAGCAAACTTTTAGACCAACTAAATAATGCATTTCTTAGTCAGTTTCCTACTACAAATGATGAATTACTTGAAGGACAACATTTCCATTTTCTGGGGTTGTTAAAATTGCCAATGCACTTTGTAGTGTATCTATTGTAACTAGATTGATATCCCTTGGTTATGGAGCTCAGTGGTATTTCCCAGCTAAGTAGGAGGTCTTTTTAAAGGCAACAATGGTGCTGATGACCCATATACGTCGTTATATACAAATCCCCATGATGGACCCATTCTTTCATTATCTATAGCTTCTTCTATGTAGTTCCTTGGGGCACAGGGCTTGTCGTGTCACACAGATTAATTTTCCTGCCATACTCTAGTTCTCTACACAGAAATGTAAGCTGACTCTGCTAAATCCAAGCCACTTCTTTCAGTTGGAATGTTTTCCAGTTGGTCATGTTTCAGGCCATACTCATAGATTTACCAGATGTTTTTGCTGCCAGAAGTAGCCTCAAGTCTCTTGGGCTTCCGTGAAACTGCTG
Organism: Notothenia coriiceps; assembly: GCF_000735185.1. NCBI lineage: Eukaryota > Metazoa > Chordata > Actinopteri > Perciformes > Nototheniidae > Notothenia > Notothenia coriiceps. The sequence continues at coordinate 5,238,339 of NW_011369945.1, forward strand.
ATAAAGAGATTTGTGTGCTATTGTGTCTTTAGCCTAGATCTTTGTGTAATGAATACACTTGGAGACTCTACTTCTCTCCTAACCAACTTCCTGTCTACAGGCCAGTTTCCTTATTGTCTGTATCATCCATTTATATGTTTTTATTGATTTTGAAGAACTTATAATGTTTCTATTTTCATTGTATTTCACAAGAATCTTTGCCTGGTGGACAAACTGCTATACTGTAGTTTATCTGTTGATACACTGCAAGAGCACTTCTAATTGTGAATGTGGGTATGTTTGAACTCCAACTAATGGTAAGGGCATATGTCTGAGGGTTGCTAATTATTTGCTTTAGCTTTCAGATAAATCTCTTCGCCTTCTTCGGTGGATGTTGTTTTTCAGTGCAATGGTAATTATTTCTCATCACATAAACTAAGTATAGATTCTGGGTGATTGGATATGAACTCACTAGCATAATTGATATCATATTGAGGTTGTTTTTTTATTTCTTAAGAATAGGGTCACTAATTATCTGGTTCTGGCTTCTAATTCAATCCTTCAATCACTCAATGTTTATTTATATAGCCCAATATCACAAATGTTAAATTTGTCTCAGTGGACTTCACAGTTTGTACAGAATATCAGCATGACAATATGACACCCTCTGTCCTTAGACCCTCACATCGTACAAGGAAAAACTTCTAAAGAAACCCCACAGTTTAAAGGGGAAATGGGAGAAACCTCAGGGATCGCAACAGAGGAGGGATCCCTCTCCCAGGACAGACAGACGTGCAATAGATGCCGTGTGTAAATCGAAAAGATAATACATTTACAACATAGGTAGACCAAATGTTTGGAAATGCATGTGTCTATAATAAGAAGATGAATCCACGAGGATGTCAACAATCCTATGGGAGCCATCAGGGAAGTAGTATGATGAGAGTCAGGCAGGACCGCAGAGACAGGCTCAACCACGACTCGAAGTCCAGGACTCTGGATCCAGGACTCAGGATGCAGGACTCAGGATCCAGGACCACAGCAACAGGCACAGCCACGACTCAGGATCCAGGGCTCACGATCCCGGCGTACACCAAAAAGAAATTTGGGGGAAGCTGGGTCATTCGGAACATGAGTACACAGGTACAGACAGAGAGAAGGAAGACGTAAGGTGTCCCCTGACAGTGTCAGGGGACACCTTACGTCTTCCTTCTCTCTGTCTGTACCTGTGTACTCATGTTCCGAATGACCCAGCTTCCCCCAAATTTCTTTTTGGTGTACGCCNCCAAGTCCGAAATGCTCATTTTGTCCAACCAACAGTCCAGAACTCAAATAAAATCAGCTTACAATCATAAAAGGCCAACATACTAACTATGGATGGCATTCATTTGGATGGCATTCATTTGGATGGCATTCATTTGGCCTCCAGTGAGACTGTAAGGAATCTTGGTGTTATATTTGATCAGGGTTTATCCTTTAACGCCCACATAAAATCAATCTCCAGGACCGCCTACTTCATCTACGTAACATTGCAAAATACAGGCATATCTTGCTTCAANACTCAGGATCCAGGGCTCACGATCCCGGCGTACACCAAAAAGAAATTTGGGGGAAGCTGGGTCATTCGGAACATGAGTACACAGGTACAGACAGAGAGAAGGAAGACGTAAGGTGTCCCCTGACAGTCTAAGCCTATAACAACAAAACTAGGGGCTGAGTCTAATCAGCCCTAACTATAAGCTTTATCAAAAAGGAAGGTCTTAAGCACACTCTTAAAAACGGATTGGGTGTCTGCCGCCCGAACACAAACTGGAAGCTGATTCCGCAAAAGTGGAGCTTGATAAGAAAAGGCTCTGGCTCCCATTGTACTTTTAGAGACTTGAGGAACAACCAACAACCGTGCATTCTTGGAACGCAATGCCCTAGTAGGACAGTAGGGTATAATGAGTTCTTTAAGGTAAGATGGCGCCTGCCCATTAAGGGCTTTGTAGGCGAGAAGAAGAATTTTAAATGATATCCTGTGTTCTATAGGGAGCCAGTGTAAGGCAGCCAGAACAGGATTAATGTGGTCCCTTTTCCTAACTCTGCAGCATTTTGAATTAACTGAAGCGACTTGACTGACTTCTTGGTACACCCTGATAATGAGTTACAATAATCCAGCCTTGAAGTAACAAATGCATGGACTAGTTTTTCTGCATCGTTTTGAAGCAAGATATGCCTGATTTTTGCAATGTTACGTAGATGAAAGTAGGCGGTCCTTGAGATTGATTTTATGTGGGCGTTAAAGGATAAACCCTGATCAAATATAACACCAAGATTCCTTACAGTCTCACTGGAGGCCAAATGAATGCCATCCATAGTTAGTATGTTAGACTTTTATGATTGTAATCTGATTTTATTTGAGTTCTGGACTGTTGGTTGGACAAAATGAGCATTTCGAACTTGGTCAACAATTTGTATTGGCCAAGTGATTCATCAGTTGAGAAAATAATTAACAGGCAATGACACTAAATCTTAGTTGTAGCCCTCCATGTACGTATGTTCGCAATTTACTGAACGACAAATTTGTTATTATATGATGTTTTTGTTGTTCAACTCCTTTGAAGTTCAATGGAAGTTGGCTTTATTTTTAGGAGGCTGAATAGTAAAAGAAACAGCAGTGTCTGTTATAGATTTGTTGTTTTACATTTTCCTTTAGGACTTTTCTAGCTGTTGATTAACCATGACCATCAAAGATGTTTTCTCTCCAAGCATGGCATAATATAACAAGCTACGAGGACTAACAGCGCTGTTATTGCCTAAACCACAACACAATTGACAGCTACACAGCTTTCTTCTGAGGGATTGGTCTTTTTTTTCTGGCAGTTTAAACTTCAAAGAGAAGAGAAAAACAGATTTAAAAAAGCTCTCCAGCCTGTTTTTCTCTTGAGGGTGTCAAGCTGTCCTTCGGGCATCAATAGACACATTCAATATGTACCTCTTGAACTAAACAAGAGTTTGGCTGTGTTGTACTTGTTAAACGGCAAACTCCCTCACACTGGACAAGCTGGCCGGATAATGGAGTCCAGGAAACACTGGAGAGCCTTCTCACCTCAAGTATTCTCTAATGTTCAAAGATTCAGTTTCAAATCTAAAACTTAATTTTATATATGAATAATTATCTCTTAAAAACGTCTAACACCAGAAGGCCCCTGTGATAGGCATTGACTGAGTTTTTCATTATCTGGTGTGAGCCATCATCTTTGTCCTAACCTACAGTCATCTGACGGGGATCTCCCTCTGGCTGCCTGCTAGATTTCTTTTGATAAAAAAAAGTCCACACTGTACAGATAGATAGGTTATCCTTTCCTTTTCTCCTTCATATCCTCCAGAGAACAATGGAGGACATTAGCACTGAAAGCACTTAGGACTAAATTAATTAGGCCCTCAGAACATAATGGTCACTCTAGAGATTTCTGTCAGTGAATCTTCTGAGGAAAGACTGTGAATATGTCTGACACTTTCTTTCTTCGAAAATTCTTCCCTAACTCTTAGAAAAGAGTTTGCTTATAAATAAAAGACCAGGGTTAAGATATAAGGAATGCTTGGTTCTTATAACTTCTTCTGACCCTAATCATGCATTAGACGGAAATGAAGGGTTGACACAAGAAAGTATTTGTGCTGATGGAGTTCTCCCCAGGTCATGATTAAGCTCATCGTGTTGATTACAGCCATTTCTAGTCTTGAAACCAGTTTGGATAGTGCTGATTATAAATGATTAAAGGAATGGAGGCAGTCTCAAATCCTCAATCTGAACACGATGGAGGTGTCAAACTACATCAGCAGGCTAAACAGTAAATCCTAGGATGCCAATCTCATGTCCCCGCTGTAAGTTTGTTTTTGAGAGCTCTAACCTCTCAGATTTTTAGACTGAGACAGCTTGCGTGCTTGACATCACATGTGGGATCAATTATTTCGCACAGCTGTTCAGTTTCCCATCTGATTTAACCGGCTCTGAAGAATAGACCAAGTACATTTCGGATCCGCTGCATTGTTTTCCTCCTGAAGCTGGAGGCTTTCCTCATATCCTCCTGGTCCAAGTCGCCATCTGATCCATCCTCACTTGGCAAGCAAGGCATTCACAATTTTTATTAATCCTCTGTCTTTGCTTTTGTTGCTTTGGCATCGTGTGTTGTTAATTAGTCTTTTTCAGATATATTTCGAGGGGACTGGGCCAACCGAGAAAGAACCAAATGACTTTTTGTTGCACATAGTATTACAGATAGTAGTAGTAATAGTTATAGTCTATTGTAGTTATTAGTTATTGACATAGGAAATATTTAATATAATGAGAAGGATGTGACAAATGCCTCTGGAAACATTTGAACCAAAACAAATATGTCGTTTCATTTTATCTTCTGACTCCTGAGTGCCATGGCATTTTATGTGTTTTTCTTCAAGCCTGATTAAGTGTGTGTATTTGTATTTGTGTATTTAAAGATTGTAATTATCCTCTACTAACTGAATAAAAAATTAGACGAGATGCATCGGGTAAACCTGTCAAACCTCCTGTCATACCCGACGTGCTGAATATTAATAAAATGGGCTGTAAAAAAGAGTAAGACTTGTTTGGCTCAAATCGCATAAATGTCCATTCCTGTTAAGTGGACCCTGAGCATCTTTGAAGAGCACTTCAGAGATGCATCTTGTGCTTGTGTGTTTCTACTTTAAATGAGTGTGATTCTGAGATAGTGGGCGAATGACACTAAGTGCACTAAATTATAGCGGTCTCTTCAGTGTTTGTTTTTGTTTCTGTTCTTCTCATCGCTGCCCATATTGCTTTACATTTGTCGCTTTAACCTTTAAGATGAACTCTTTAAATGAGTCTCCGTTGGTCTGTCAGTGAACCGGTTAGAGAGCGCCACAATACTGTAGTGTGGAATGTTTCTCTCTGTTGTATTAAGGAATTCTCTGTTGAAGTGTTCTGTATTGTTGAAAATGAATAGATTTTTTGGCAACTTTCTGTAGTTCACGTTTTGATGTTGACTTCAGATGTTCTTCTTGTGACATCTGCTGTTTTTCCTGATGGTTAGCTTTATCTGAGAATAATTTGATATGTTTGTCGCACACAGGAGCACCGCAGGAGAGCTGAATGTCATGCAAATTGCTTAGGATAAACTACGTTTGAATGAAATGCATAATGGATGACAGAGAGTTAAACTAATATAGCATGTTTTATGAACCTACCCGTCGTATTTCATTAACCTCCATGTGTATCTTAATTCCGTACCATGACACTCCTCACTCCAGTTTGAAGTCTCAATAGATTAGTCCATGACATTTTTGCATGCTGTGAATTTATCACATTACAAACATATAGGTTCTGCTCCCTGCTGCACTGCTGCTGTAGATTTATTCACTTTGTGGAAAACGCTGCAGGAACATTTCCCAATTACTTCTCATGAGTGACTCCGTCTCATTCTAATTAGAATTGTTAAAAATGTTATTACTTTTCCAAATGTGTCACATCAAAGCAGAATTTTTTCGACAGCAAATGGGTTTAAAACTAATATCCGACTATATGTGTTCGAATAAAAACGTAAAAAAAAGATTTAATTTGTTTTAAAGTATCGTCCATAAACAAAACTAACAGTGTGTACTTAATTATTTATTGATAAAGTTTTAAGTTAATGCAAGGGGCTGTGACATTCCACGCACTTCAGTTTAACCGTAACCACATGTTTGTGTACTGTGTCTTTTTTTCAGTGGAATAAAGTGTAGAAATAAGAGAAAATAGATTTATCAGATTGAAGTTGTAGCATCTGAGGTCTGACTGTTGGCACCATTTAGGAGCAGGTGATCTGTGACTGCTCTCGTGAGTCTTTGGCTCCCTGTGTCACCGCTGATGATCGTCACCAAAACCGAATGAAACACAGACAGACTTCAGGCCTGATCCCACTGAGCCTGGTCAAAGGGAACAGCATCTAGTTACACAACTTCTTCAGAAACTGTAGAAAACATGCAACCTTTTTGAAACCTTTTTGAGTTTACTTGGTTGCTTATTAAATTGACTTTTAACTAAACAATCATAGGGTCTCTCTTAAAAATGTAAAGACCAAAATAGTTGCTTATTATTTTCCAAGTTGAGGCACAAATTCCAAACTATTGTTGTTCCAGCTTTTGAATTAAAAAGGATTTGGTGCTTTTATGTTGTCTAATGTAATAATAAACAACATTTCTTTAGTGTATGCAACCATTTTCCAGCAAAACGAGACATTTGAAGACGTCCCCTTGTGCTCTAGAAATGTGTAACAGAAACCATTTCTTTACATTGTTATGACCAAACCATTTATTAAGTTAGCAGTTGGCCAATTAAGTCAAAAATAATAAATAAACAATATAAAGATAGAGATATTTGTATTTGTAACCATTATGTCCTGTTCATACATTATCCCACCACATCTGTATCATGTTTGCTCTTGCTTCTAACGCTGTGGTTCTGTCAAGATAAACTCTCTCTCTGTGGAAGACCATTTCAACTCTGTCTGCGATCTAAAAAAAGTAATAGGGTACTTTATTGATCCCTGGTTGCTTACACAGTGAATATACAGAGTCTATTAGACATCGTTAATTTGGTTGAAGCAGTTTATTTGCATGCACCCAACTATGTGTATCACATAAATTATTGGATTCAAAGCCTGGTCCCATCTCTCCCTTTCTTTTTTACAACTCACATTAAATGATAAAATTGCCAATTACTTTCGTCTTTTTAGATCGTTGTTCTGGTAATGGAGTCGGTTGCTTGACATCTGTGCCACGCTGTATTAGATTCCATCCTCACAAATTAGTATTTACTGATGTGACAGCTGTGCCATTATAAAAAATATTTTGAATTCATAGCCTCTCCTGCTGTCACTCATCAACACCTTTTACTACAGTGGAATAGTTACCGACTTGCCGTGCATCATTTGAACATTGATATAAGAAGCCGTTTCTCCTGCCCGGTAATTAAATACTGCTGGACTTTTTTCAATGGGTCCAGTGAACATTTGAGATTGATGTTTTTAATTTAATGCACATTAAAAACATTGCTAATGGCATGAAAGCATATTTTGCATCAAGCTTCATACAGTTTCATGTTGTACTTTAATGGTTCATCGCGCATGTTTGAGTTAATAAGCCACGAAATAACAAAAGGGCTTCATATTATATAACGCTTCAGTAATTAATTGTCCATGTTCAACTTAATAAGCTAGCAAATGAAAAAGAGACCCGCTCCCATTATACATGTTTGTGTCCCAGATTTCCCCGCTGTGGTGCAGGTGCGACAGAAACGCTGGACGATAATCAGGTTCGCTGTAATTGGGCAAATCTTCAGTGCTGTCAGTGTGGACAGAAGGATGTCAGCCGCCGTCTCTGCAAACTTGTTCATTAAAGTAACTTCCTGTCTCTTAAAGCGCATCCTTCTTACAGATGAGTAGCAGCTGTTTTGTAACATCATTAAGATCAATGCTACAATCAGTGAACTGCTGCATCCTGTTAGTCATGTAGTCATTTTCCTGATTATAGATGTCAGTTATGTCTTAGTTAAGGATTACGTTAAAGAGATCTCACACGTTGATAATATGTAATGGGAAGTGTCACCTTACCTCATAGTTAACTGTACTTGTCACTATACTTGACACCTGTTATTATCATGATGATGATATGCTGTAAAAGGTTCAGTCGCTCACTCTATTCTACAGCCGAGCAAAATATCGATATTATGTCAAATCTTTGATTTTAGATTTTCTAACATGGCATGAGTGTTGTCTTTTGCTGGTTTCCATGGCGACTTTACCTACTACATTATTTATGATTTAATTGTTGGATGTGGAAGCACCATTAATCAAACCTAAAATATTGTAGCAATATCCCATTATTTGGTCAGAAATAATTTGACATTTGATGTTCTCCGTATCTCCCAGCCCTACGTTATTATTAATAAGCTTATTTAATGTCTATGTCTTGACTTTTACCTTTTGGGGGCTACAGGATTGTGTCATTATACATAAACAATATTATTTAGCATGCAGTTCATAATTCATTACATAAGTAGCAGATATTGAGATTGATTTGAAGTCATAGATTGTATTATTTAATGAGCGATAATATGAGCTTTATAGAAACTAAAACTTTCCCCATGGTGTCCATCCTGTGAGGAGGCTGCCCACAGGCTGCTCCAGAATACTGATTACTATGTAAACATATTTTTAAAGAAGTTGAAGACTCCTGCTCTGCCTCAGGAGTGGTAACACACATTTTGTGGAAGGACTGGAGGACTTTCTTGGTTCGTAAGAAAATTGGTGAAGATATTAATACATTTCACCTCAACATATCATTTATTTATTCCGACCAATCAAAAAATTATAAATCGAAATGCTCGGAGAAGTGGAGCTGTTATTGCCACCTCCAACCACCTTGGCACTTTGCTGGATACACTTCATCCTCACGATGCAGCCACCATCACAAATGTTGCCTTTCTGAACGCTCACCAGGCCCTGTGGCAGGTAGCATTCATTGATTCCTTCACCAAACACCAGTTTTACAGACGTGACATTTCATAGTCATGCCCTGTTTGTTGCATTATAGATTTCACAGACAGTCCCACATCATATTATTTAGAGTACTTTGATAGTATTGATGTGCTGAGGTTAGAGAGCTGTTTCAGATATCGGTTCTTTTTCTCTTTCATGCGCTTTCATCCCTCGCTCTCTCCCCACCCCCGGATATCGGAGTAATCTGTTCTTGTCTGTCACCTCTCTCAGCCCGATAAGAAAGGAGAGAGTCATGCTCCTGTCCAGGAACGGATGTTCCTCCTTGACAACACTGACACAAACACAAGTGCCTGTGCTCCATTTGTATAGAAATAGCTCCTGATAAGGCAATAGAATGTGAGGTTGTGTGCTATAACTATCTGAAAAGGAAAGACTTCAGTAAGATAGATAAAGACTGTTGTCCACTGTGCATCTCTTTTTTATTTTTCTCTTTCCTTACATGTAAAATATTATAAATTCCTCAATAATAAAAGCATTTGAAATATCCCAGGGGCTCTGCAGCTTTAGATGTGCACCAGTGTTGCAATAGTCTTTGCTTCATCACAAAGAGGTATTCTGGCAATATGTTTTTTAAGAGGCCTCTTCTGCGTTTTTGCAAGCCAAGCGCTTAATCTAATCTAGGGAATTATAATTAAGCATTTAGCTGTAGTTGCTGTATAACGATTGTTGGAGTTATGACAAAGCAGCTTTAACTTCTTGGTGTATTATTTCAGCAGCATTATTTAATCCCTCGGAATGTGGGTGATTTGTTGGGATGAATGCATATGAGAGTGAATCTCAGCAGGTTTAATGAAGACGTTGTAACAGCAAGAGCAGCTTTTGTTGAACTCCGGATTCTGCAGCAGTGGGCCACGAGCATGTTCACAGATAAAAGAAAAGCTACATTAATGTATCTCAGAGCTAGAATTAAGATATTTAAATATAATTATATTTTCACACACAGGCCAACACATGATCAGGACTATTCACTGCAGTGTAGCAAAAAAAGATAAATGGGAAAATTAGCTGTCAATGGGAAGCAGATGCAATGTGTCCGCAGCATTGCTAACCCACGTGCTATAGTTGATTGTTGCTGATTGGTTTTCAGGTGATTGGCAGTTTGATGAGGTTTTTATTTGCGACCGTTCTGCTTGTCATTGATCAGGTAAAGACTGACATGTCTTCTTCAGATCTAAATGAATGTGTGTGCAATCTGCCGGAATGGATGTATTAATCAAGTGGGACAGGTAAAGAAGTTAATTGATCATATTCACATGAGGGTTCCTGCAGATCAGAAGAGAGTGTTAATGAATACTCTCAATCCTATGGAGGATGTGGAGGATTTGGTTCCCTTTGACTCACAGGACTTAATCATGAGTTTCACAAGTGGTCGCATTTTTATTAGCGTGAGCACATGATTGGACTATAATCTGGTTTAGGTATGCATTACTCTTTTCGTGTTTTGTCAGAGTTGGGAGTTTCAGTCACCTCGGTTGTAGATTGGGTTCAGGTTAGTTTTTCCAATCCAATTTGGGGGACAGTGATTTGATTTGACAACTTCTGCTGCCACCACCTCGCTAAAGCACTGGTTACCTGTAGACACACACAATCAACATACATCCATTTCCAACCATAACAGGGCAATGTGTTTATTTTCAAAGCAGTCTTGTGTTTGCGTGACACTCTTTTTCAGCAGGTCTTCAGGTACTTAGTAAAATAATCACATTTTCAAGGGTGCATAAAAAAAGTTTGAATAAGGCACAGCCCTATTCAAATTCCCTGAGCAGGAACACCCTGAGGTCTCTCACCCTGTTTTGGAGGGTAATAGAAACACTTCTGTAACGGTACAAAGCCATTTATTTTTCTTTAGTTTTAGTAATGACATTAGAGGCAGCCATTCAACAGGCAGAACCCTCTGTTTTTACATTGTTAAGCCTCTCTAATCTATTAGTTATTTACAAAATATCTCATAAAAGATTTCTGTCAATCTAATGGTCACATGTGGAGTTTCCTGATAACTACCAGTATGATCTGTGCTGACCTTAAACAGACTATAAAACAGACTATATATAAGCTTTGTTTACATCCTTGTTTTTCGATAACTTCTTCATACTGCCTTTGCTGGTGCAAAGTCCCTTACACATAGATTAGTGTCAGTGGATGATATAAACCAGGGGTTTCAAACTCAAGGCCCGGGGGCCAAATCCGGTCCGCGACTTCTTTTTAGGTTGCAAAAAATATGATATGTTTATTATACGGTTACATGCTACTTCGCAGAAGCACGTTGCCCATAAACTACATGTCCCACAATGCATCTCAAATTGGACTTTCTTCTCAGAATTTTACTTTTATTTTTTAAATGTAATTTTTTTTCAAAATGTCACTTTTTATTTTTTGCAGAATTTGGCTTTTCTTTTTAAATCATTTTGTGACATTCTTACTGAAGAGACTTGCAATTATTTGCCCTAGACTTCTGCTTTCAGACATAGTTAATTATGAAGTTATTACCCTATCCAAAAATAATCCAATGCAGAGGCAATAATGTAATATAATACATTATTTTATATATATTAAATATGTATATATGTATTTTTATATAGTCTTAAAGTTACAACCGGCCTTTTGAGAGCAACCATAATGTGAATGTGGCCCGCAATGAAATTGAGTTTGACACCCCTGATATAAGCGGTAACACTTTATAGTAAGTTACATATTCACCATTAACTAATTGCTTATACGAAGGCACATTGGCTTTATATTTGTTATAAATCATGCTGTCAATGCCGTATCTGCCTTATGATATTTAACAGCTACTAGACCATTAACTAATAGTTTTCCTTCAATACCCCCTAAAAGCTGCTCACTGATAATAAGTAAGGACGTTTTGTAAATAAAATATAATATGCTTTGCTCAATATGGGCCTTATTAAGAGGTAGTACCATAAGTATAGTCATTCTCCTTTAAAACACTTAAATGTGGTCATTTTTCATGAAACAAAACTAAAACTGTTGCCTGTTAAAAATAATTCTACAGTGAGATCTTTGCTCATAACTAATTCATAAGAGGTTTGACACTTATTAACCCACACAGGTTTCCAGTTGCCTTCTCTTCACACTTAGTAAATCCATTATGGCACTCTACTGCTGCAACTACTGCTTCATTTCTCAGCCCTGGACGCTGCCACTCATGCACTACAACCTTATGAGGTCCTTACTAAATACAGCACGATACAATCTTAATACTAAGTTATACTCAGAACAACTTCCTTACTTATTATCAACAAGCAGTCATTGGGAGTTTACTTAGAAATAAATCATAGTTAATGGCCTCGTAGTTGTTGAAAATGGTCTTCCTGAATAAGTGCCATGTAGTAACTAAGATAATTAGTAAAGTAGTTCAAGGTTCTTTACTTGTCAAACAAACATAGCTACAGTGTAGTTATGTTGATGAAAATCTTGTGTCACAGGCATACCATAGTTTTTATATATCGCAATATCAATTAATGTCCTCATACATCTTTTTCTGCGATATCAGTTTATGGGTAAAATAACTAGATCAGAGGATTGTTTTTACCACTTTACGATACATGTATCTAATGTATCAAAAAGTAATCACTTTGATGTAAAAGAATTATGGTCAAATCTGATCCTCGATATAGGCCCAATACGCCCTTGGTATTAAAGGAGTAAACAGTTTCAGAAACAGAATACCTTTATTAGTCCCACCGAGGGGAAATGTGCATCGTTACAGCAGGAAAGAGCCACAGACAGCTTAATGTTACCTATGTTAAGAAAAAAGTACTAAGTTATGATATAATAAAAATATAATGTAAAAAATAAAAGTAAAAGAAAAATACTTTCCAAAATACAAATCCTGTAACAGTTCTTAGGATTTAGCAGCCAGGTATATATTACACAGTTATTAATGGCATATGTGTATAATGTATATATTGCACATATAGCACATATTGCACATAGTTTGATGGTATTTAACTGCACCAAGTTACACAATTTACAAGATACAAAATGCAAAAAAAAACACACCTTGTAACGGTTCTAAGGATTTAGCAGCCAGTTATAAATTACACAGTTATTAACGGCATATATATATATTGCACATATTGCACATAGTTGATTGGTATTTAGCAGCAAGGGGTGATATAGTCTGTGTTGTGGTGTGTGCAGGGGAGGGGGGGTCTGCTAGGGGCTGTGCTGGTTGTATAGTCTGACCGCTGCAGGAAGGAAGGACCTGCGGTATCTCTCCGTGTGACAGCTGGGGTGCAGCAGCCTGTCGCTGAAGGAGCTGTCTGGTGGTAGACCATTACAATTATTTTCAAATAAATATTGTCTTATTGACCACATTTACTAATCATTCAACGACATTTAACATTCAGAAAGACACACTTTGCAAGCTGTTTTTCTACCACAGTAATAACCAACGCAGTAGATGATGAGGTGTTACGTGTGGTCAGCAGCCGTCTCCTTCTTGGCAGGATCTGCATTCTAAAGCAGTCCTTGTCAAACTCTGTGAACTCCATACTTATTAACATATTTATTCATCAGAATATATCGAGGTGATTGAGAGAGAAGTGGCACAGAGGGAATTTCTCCCAAGTTAAAACCTTTTTTCAAAAGTCCCATGAGGCCGGGCTCTCTTCAGGCTTCTTCTGTCATCCTTACATCTTCACTTTGTTGTCTTCTCTCTTCTGGTCCTAAATGAGATGTGGTGTAATATAACACTCAGGGCACTCTTCACTGTGCCATCGCTAATCACCAGACCCTTACCAGTTTTATCATAATTAACAGATCAAAGAAGCGGAGAGAAGGGCACTCATACATTATTAAAGTGTGTGTGTGAGACGTGTGTGTGTGTGAGACATAAGTAATTGAAGTGTTATTAAGAGCACATTTCGCTAGTTACAGTAGGATTAGATATTTCATCACAGATTAAATTGTAGAAATTGTTCTCTGATTAATGTTTTCCACTTATCTTATTTGGATTTGCTCAAGCTTTTTTCTCACTTTGTCATGATCATTATTTTCCAAGATGACCCTGAAGGCCTCTTCTGATGTACCTTCCCGCTCAGATACATACTTACACAAACAAAGCTGCATTCAGCTCTAAGGTCAAATAGGCAAATGTGCACCGAAGGCAATTCTTCCATAAAATGCTTTCATTGCATTAGAAAAAGCTCTTCACATATCATCCCAGATGGAAAATGGCATACTTCTCCTCCAATAATGTTTCTCAGACTCAGAATCAGAAACCATTCAGCAACAATTATTTAGATTTTCTTTGGTTGGAAGACATGTACTGAAACTTAATTGCGCTCATCCATCTGCTGAGCCACTTTCTGTGCGGTGTTGACATTATATTACGCACTAATTGTAGGTTTTTAAAATTCCTACTCTGTGCTAATGACTATCATCAAGTTGCCGCACTTTATTCATTGCTGCAATGTTCAAAGTTTAATTTGAGGTAGCTTCTATTTTATATCTCGCTATTGTTTTTGTAATTTTGTCTCGTCAGTATCACATCTGTCGATACAAAAATAACCTTTTATTATTTGTCTATTTGTCTCCATCCCTCATCTTTTCAGCTGTGTCTTTAATTCTCTCTCTAGGGGCTGTAATAAACTTGTAGTTAGCTGTTAAAACCTTGTGCATTTTAGACTAAACGGCCCCCGGCGTCTCTCTGCCTGCTGTTGGGGCTTACGGCCAATGGGCCTTAAAATGACTTAATTTCCTATCTGCCTCCTGGGGGAGCTTTTAGGGGAGCTAAAAGCCAGTCACAGCCCGCAGAGAGGGAGTATCAGGAACGCCTCGGGCTGGTGTGGGCCCCGACTGAATCAAAAACACTATCGCTTTAATTGCCATGGGCAAAATACACTGAAGGGTGTCTCATGGTGGTCCGGTGTGGAGTTAGAAATGATATGTCCATCACAATTTCCAAACAAAGAACTTTTTTCTCAAGGCACAAACAATGCAAAGTTAATATCATACAAGGAACAAAGAAAAACACTTGATCATATTCACATTTTAAAAATAGAACCACATAATTGAGTGCATATTTCTTTGAAAAGTCCATTCAAACTACTGATAAATTATCGAAATAGTTGGCTACAGGCTTACCCAGACTTCAAGCTTGCCTCTAAAGTGTTTAGTCATGAGGTGTACATATAACTAGATTGTTCTGTTACTATATTTGGACATGGAGTAGCATGATCTTGAGGTAAATAGAGCCATAAGCTGATTATAAGTCTTATTGTCATCTCATCACCATTAATTTTTATTTTGTTTTATCATTTGACCTTGCAATACACAGGTAAATGATGGGATTCAACGAGGTACTTATCAATCCTGTCAGACAGTTGCCTTCAAAACAGCAAAGCGGAGTGCTCTAGTCCAGGGGTCCCCAACCCCCGGTCCGCGGACCGGTACCGGGCCGCAGAGGTGTTACTGCCGGGCCGGGCCGCGAAATAGCTGTGGGTTTATCGTAATATTTGCAGAATTATAAATATATAAAAATCTTTTATCAAAAAAAATCTTTTTTTATTTTATTTTATACCAGTCATATTATTTCATCCAAAACATACAAAATAAATCAAAATTGGTTAGCATAAGGTCTAAGCCTCTCGTGCGCAGAGAAAGTTACAGGTGGTGCGCCAATAGGAAGTGGAGCACACAGGAGACAACCGTTTAATCGCAGACTGTTATGTTTGTGGGAGAATGGCAGTGCATACATTATTTTAGATATATTTTGAACTCGGCTTAATTTTAAGGACATTGAGGCCAGGGGTGTAGAGCTATTTTTTTATTTGTAAAGCCTCCTTCACTTCATGAAATGGCTGCAACATCAGGAGGCAGCCTCTGAGAAGTGCAGCACCAGCGCATACACACCGCCTTCACTGTGTTCCCCACTGCAGGCTGCTACGTTTCAACCACACACACCTCTACACACACACACATCGAACGGCCCGATTATTCCCCCTATTACTCGTTGTATGGAGGAAATGTCCGGTCACAAAGGTGCATGATGTGTGTGTGTATGTGTTCTGCTCAGCTCCGCTGTGTGTGTGTGTGTTTGGTGTGTTTGTGTGTGTCCAACAACGGCTTTTGTTTTCAAATTACCATGAACAGTAATTTACACACATCTGGCCAACTCCATAGGTATGTGGGTGTTCCCAAAATAAGTTAGTTTAATCTTAATCTCGATGTAGTGCTAAATGCTGTCGGAGTGCACCGGAACGAACGCCCCGGTATGACGTTATTATTGCTGGCAAACAAGCCCAGGGGTCTCACTGACATTTCAGTTATATCAATATGTGTACAGTGGTCCTAATTTGTTTTAATTGTATCCTGGTTTTAAACTGTGTTAATATGTTTTGGATGCATATTGTTCTATTATTTGTTCAGGCTGTTACATACAATTAGCCACTGTTGCCACCTATATTAGGCTATATGATATATTATATTCATATTTGTAAAGCGGTCCTAATTTTTTGTTTTAATTGTATCCTGGTTTTAAACGTTGTTAATATGTTTTGGATGCATATTGGTATTTCTTCAGGCTGTTAAATACAATCAGCCTCTGTTGCCACCTGCTGGTGAGTAAATATTCAAATCAGACAATCAGAATCAAATTGACAGAATTGACAACCGGTCCGCACATTTTTTTTAATGTATCTGCCGTTCCTTGGCACAATAAAGGTTGGGGACCCCTGCTCTAGTCCATGATTTTATTTCAAACATATTTACCAACCTTTATCCCTCATTGTATTGTTCCTAGCTCCTATTCCCCCTCAGGCAAGGTTAACTGTGTGTGTGTGTGTGTGTGTGTGTGTGTGTGTGTGTGTGTGTGTGTGTGTGTGTGTGTGTGTGTGTGTGTGTGTGTGTGTGAGCTCGTATCCCTGTTGGTTTCTTAGCAGCTGTTTGCTATTCTTCCCTCAGCTCTATATATATTGACATGATTGTATAGGATGGTTCCTTTAAGGGGAGCCAAGGCTGACTCCTGCCCTCAACGTCACTTTGCCAGACTGAAATCAAAAGCCCTCAGTGATTGATGCACAGAGCTGCAAGACTGAAAAGTTTAATTGATTCATGGAGGAAATAGAGCGTTTGTGTGCGCTGGCAAAAAAAACGAGACAATGGATGGCAGTTGAGTCGATGTAGGACGGGCAAGAAAGAAAGAAACAGAGAAAGAGGGAGACAAGGGAATAAGATGCACTTAATGAATGTGAGAGCACGGGGGCAGAAGGAGGAAGTGAAGGGTGCACGATGGTCATCAGCAGCGTCTGAAGGCCATTGCAGAGGAGTGTACGTGTCCCAAAACTTACTGTACAGTCAAGTGTGGTGGGCTTTGAATGGGAGTCTTTACATAAGAACTCTGCCCTCCAGTGACGGACAGGAACTACTTCTGCTGAAATGTCTTTGTAAGGCCATTGACCTACACTGATTTCCCATCAAAGGCCAATTCCTGCTCGTCTATTGACTCCCAATTTGATAGATTAAACAGGAAGACACATGGACATTTTGTTTTTTCTAAATAGCAGAATCATATTTTTCCAGGATAGAGTTCTGTGAATAACTGTTGTTATTGTAATATACATTATTGTTATAGGACAAAATCAGTTGTGGTAATCTATATGGTTTATCAAACATGTGACTTGCGCCAATAAATCAATATGGATATATCCTGATAGAGATCCTTTTCGAGGAAAATCAATTGATAAAGTATTTATTGGTTAAATAACTAGGTGGGCCCAGTGGGAAATTGACTCAACTGAAACAAAATGTGACCATAGGTGAGGGTAACGACCGAAAGAACCAGATCGCGGATACAAGCGGCCGAGATGGGTTTTCTCCGCAGGGTGGCTGGCGTCTCCCTTAGGGGTAAGGTGAAAGTTTGGGGCTCTCTGCTGGAACTGCTACCCCCGCGACCCGACCACGGATAAGCGGGAGAAGATGGATCGATGGAAACAAAATGTTTATAAAACCAAAATGATTAGGCAACATTATTGATAACAGGTCAAGCAATCAAAGAAAAATACCTATGTTGACGGATCCACCTTGGTAAAGTTTTTATATCACTGTAAACTGAATATTTTTGTAGTGGTCCAAACACAAACAATTAGCGCCATGGGATATTTGATGCACTGTTTTCACTGTTTATTGATATCCAAGAAACTAAATCACAAATGTATAACTTTATCATATAATAATTTTCATTGATGAAAAAAAGAGTTACCTTTCAGCCCTGATTCTGATATTGTTTTTATTGAAGATTAAAGAAGCCTTTCTCAATGACAGGAACTACTTTTAGGTCCTAAAAAAGTCCACATTTCAGATGTATCTCAATATTCCAATGACCAAATCCCAGATCATGTTAAAATGAGATGTCATTATTCATGATATCCACAACATATTGTTTTGTTTGCCCGTCTCATCATTATTTGTTAAACCAAGCAAGGACTCAACAGTCAAACGCTGAGTGAGTGTATCCCTAAAGCACTGCAGTGACGGCAGTTAATGTACTGTAAACGGAAATAAAACTGCTATAAAGCAGCTCGCCACCACTCCTCCGCTCCCTCATTATAAGTCCTCCAAACTGTCCCCAGTTAATAGGGTTGAGGTAGTTTACCAGCCCTCGAAGTCCTCATCAGCAGCATTATCACAGCGACAAACACACAGGCTCTTTTATCAGGCCTCTCCACAGCAGTGACAGCATGCAGCTCCAAAATTAGCAGCTCAGAGAGGGAGGCAGAGAGGCAAACAACATTATAACACTCTGCCAGCTGTGTCTGAACACCAGGAATACCAGTGGAGGAGATGTTGTGCAGACAGACACACACGGTTATACACAGAGCCGAGCGTTGCCTCCACAGTGGGCCCTGCCACAGACCTTCTGAGGTGTGAAGTGTGTGCAGGGTGCAGCGCTTCTCATTATTAACATTGATGTTGGCTTTGGCATCAGGAAAGATGAGGGCAGCTTGGCTCAGCCAGCTAGTCAGGGCAATTTACAGGTCTGTCAGAGAGAAAGAGGGCGACCGGAGGAGAGAATTAAAGAGCATTTAGAGCTGTGAAATAGACAGCAGACGGGAGAATGAGCCGCTGGTGGATGTAGGATGCGTTCCTGTTGACTTTACTGCAGGGTCTTTATGATGGGGATCTAATGTGTTTGATTTATTATGCAACACTTGGCAGAAAACCATGAGTCTGGGGTTGTGTGTTTGAGGTGATGTGAGTTTATTTGTCATGTTAAGTTGGAGATTTCTCCCAGGTTTAGTAGCAGAGCTCTTGGCAAATGCATGATAGCGTCAGGATTTGTGTTTAGTGCCAGGATAATCTTGTTTTTTACGGTGTTATTGTTTGGCTCAGATGTTTCATTGGTGTTTTTGTGTAGATATCTGAATGCTCTGCTATTTTTTTATCTGCTTGTGTTAAGCAAGATTGCGATATTTTTGTCATAAACAAAGCATTTGGAATGGACTTCCAGTGCAGGACACGGAGACTGGAAGTGTCAAGAGGCTAGGCTTTTTAACCTCTGTGCAAAAACTGAACAAACAGCAACAACATGATGAAAAGATTCTTAATTACAGTGTTGTTGAAGTCATTGTGCTGTCAGACTGACTGCTGGGTCACAGAACGCTCTGCTCTCCTCTCTCCTCAGACAGGACAGAAAATGAAACGAGGATTTATAGAGAGGAGGCGGCTGGAGATGCCATGACAGCAACATGCTGGTGGAAAAAAATCTTCTACCTCAGTGTTGAACCTTAAAACGATTCCTCTTCTGGCATGACCCTCTATCATGGTGATTTATAGCCGACAGGAATGAGACTGACCCTTCTCTCTTGCCCCCTTCTTTCTGCAGAGGGGATCTGTAACATGACAATGGACTCCAATGGATCGATGACGATGCCCATGTCCGACCCCAACGCCTGGGCGACAGCCATGAACAACCTGGGGATGCCTCCCATCGGGATCAGTGGACAGCAACTCATGCCAGGTACAACACTACCCAAACTTCACAAAGAAAGAACCAGAATTAGCTTTTTTCTACCAGCAGAGACACTGTAGCGTAATAATTGAGTTTTTGAATTTGGCTTTTATTGACACATATTTTTACTCTCTTTTCATTTCATTAGAAGAGAAATGTTAGGATTATTTTACTGTACGTTTGTATTTTTCCAAATGTATATAGACGGCCTAAAGGAAATCATGTAAATCTAAAACCTCAGTTGTTGTTTCCAAAGTCTCGTTGTCTTACCTTAAGAATAATAAATAATCTTTGGTGCCATTGATGTCCTTAAATTGTAAACTGTAATTGCCACCAAGCTGAAATTAATGTAGAATATGAACCCCTGCCACTCATGTCATTTAGTTATCATGACTTTAGAGCAACAAAACAAAGACATAAACATATATAACTTACTCATTTCCACTGCTTTATTTAATGATATACTCAATAGCAGGTTATGTTCACAACAGAGAGCTGAGCTCAGCACGTTATCATGAAACAAAGTATATTGTCATATAATAGCATCTGTTTAACAATTGGTAACCACACATTTGTGGGAATTAAAACAATGCCATTGTATCCATCGGATTCTTTATCTTATATTATAAAACCTCAAGGAGCATCTAGGAAGCACGAGGTTGAGCTACTGTATTCTGATCTGCCACTAAGATATGCAGCCGCACCGATTGCTCTGCTGTCTTTTACATTAGGTTCAGCAGCACCGTCCCACTCTCCATCTCTGAAGAGTTACTCTGCCATGGCTTTCTCTACCCTCCAGTGGAAAGCCTTTCCCTAAAGCCTTTTATAAATCACTTCCCACTTCTTAGCTGAAATGCACTTTCATATTTGAAATATGCCAGGCATATGTGTGTGTGTGTGTAGATGCTACTACACACACACACACACACACACACACACACACACACACACACACACACACACACACACTCGCTTGGAGACGAACTGTCTCCCAAATGCACTCCTCGAGAAATATTAAGTGAAGCGCACACACACGCTCAGGTCTGGTGTATTTCATAAATGGTAAACAAAAGCCTTTTCACTGAGGAGAGAGAGAGAATGTATAGGAAGTACAGGAACAGCAGAGGAGCTGAACCTGGTGTAGAGGTGAGGGTTGGATCCTCGACACATGTATCTATCTTTCCAGTGTGTCCAAACCAATCGTATGTCTGTGTTTCTGAAGAAGCTGGCACTGAATGTGTCAGAGCCCTGAAGTTTGAACTGACTGTGCCAACTTCCTACTCTTGGTTTTATTTGCAGTGCTTTAAGGCCTTTTTACAGCAGATAGTTGAACCTTCTACAGCGGGTAAATCCCAGATGTAACTTATAACGTTGATGATGCTGTTTTCCTTTTTAAGTGTGTCATTTAGCCGTGCCAGTGATACAGCATGTGCATCACCAGAGCCCTGAAACTGGCATGCATGAATCGTTTCAGCAATTAGTGATGTTGAACACACCTGCTGCAAGAAAGGTCAGGTAAACTGCTCTCACATTTATTCAGACCCTCTGTCTGTTTAGGCCTCAAGCACACTTAAAACCAGGTGCTAGGGATGCATGTATTGGTCAAAATTGGGCTGTTCTGTTTACTTTCAATGTTATGTTTATAAACTATATATAGTATAAACTAGATTTGTAATGCCTTATCAAGTTTTGAACAATGTGATGCTGCAGATAAGATATTTTAACTTTAATAGTAATTGTAATACCTCTTTGGTAATAAGAAAGACAAAGGTTTCAGAGGTATTGTTCACAGTGAGGTGTCAATCAACCACCGTCTGTACACACCCACACAGCTCTGTGAAGAGCCCTCATCAAGAGAAAATGATTAAACTGCCCTGTGTGGGTTTACCATTTATGTGCAGGGCCTTACAGCCTCAACTAGGGACACACATCCAGTTTCAGAGGGGGAGTATAGAGAGGGAAGAAGGGAGAATTGCTCCTGTGGGGATTGCCCACAGTATTGAGTATGTAAGTTGCTTTGGATAAAAGCGTCTAACATGTAATGAGGAGACCGTGATGGAGAGGGAGGAGACATTTCAAGAGGACAGCTGTGTCCTCCCTCATACATCACCTTGACTAACAGCTGGTGTTTCCCCACCTTTTCCACTGCTTCCTTTCTGTCTCCTTTCCTGTTCCCCCTCCTCACTTGCTCCCTCCCACAACAATCTAAATTACCCAACATCTCATTTATATCTCATTGCTGCTGAGTCAGCCTCTGAAACCCAGAGGCACATTAAAGCATGCTGCTCATCTGCTCCCACAGAGCAGAGCTCCTTACACTCTTTACTGCTGTGAGTCACCCTGACATGCTCCTCTGGCTCCAACAGTACGTACTGTAAGAGGGATGTGTAGCCAATCCAACAACAAAGTAACCCCCCCACCCACACACACTCTAGTTACCGTTGCTAGGTTGGAAAAGCTTGACAAAAAATCATGGCAACTCCGTCACTTGTGGTCCTGTTTCGCCCGATGCCTGAAGCAATACACTTTCAAGAAGCCGACAGGAAGAACTTTGACATTCCCGTCGGGAAGTAAGACATTGTGTATATCCAAATAAATAACAGCAAAAGTTACTTCAGGGTTGCACGTAGCCAGACAGAGAGTGTTTGTCACTGTCAAGTATGGGTCCCTAAACAACCAAATTCCTGCGGTGGGATGTCACGTCATCGAATCCCACCACTATTCTAATGTAGAGTATCCTTCAAATTCTACCAAGGCCTGAATCCTTAATTCAAAGGATTTTGAAGGATGTATGTGTGTGCCGTGTTTATTAAAGACATTGTTAAGCTATCTGCCAAACTAGAAATCGCTCAACATTCTCGTAAGGGCAGTTTTTAACAGATCTGCCCTGTAGAAACCGCCACAAGCTTTGCACATGTTGCATTTTCTTCTCCCCCAATAAAGAATATGCTAGTAAACTTTCATTTATTTTCAACTAGGCAGTAAACTAAAAGTTTCTCATTAAGTTTAGAAATTGGTTTTCCAGTTGCTGAAGCTTTCTTCACATAAGATCTAAAAAGTTTACATTTGAAGTTTGTCCCTTTTTAAGCCTGGAACTTTGAGATAAGAATCGCTGAGCAGGAAAAGAAAACAAGAATAAGCTAATTGTTCACATTTTTGAGCCATATCATAAGCGTTAATTTATTGAATTGAATCAAATATGTCCGAAACCAAATCTCTTGAACGCACCAAAGACTAAAGGGAGCCTGGCTGACATGTTTTAACATCAGACCAACTCCTCTAGATTCAAAATTAGCTAGCGTTTTGCTAACATAAGTGATGATACCCAAAGCAATGTAATCCGTCTGTAAAGATTGGGACGAAAATGTAAAGAGACTTCACATACTGTTTATATGTTAGCCATTAACAGAAGCCGGTTTTGTGGTGATGATGTTGTTGTTGTTTAGCCAACAAGAAGGTCTACAGCACACCCCTTGATCCACTCTTCAGATTAGGAAAAACTCATTTTTGCAAATGTTTCAAACAAAACACTTTCGACACACTGCTTTTTACAGTCCCTCGGATACATCTTAAAGCCGTCTTCACGAGTGTTCACCTGATACCAAGTTTGATTTACTGTTATTGTAGCACTGAGCGAAATGGACAGGATTTAGGAAGGGTCAATAAAATAAAAAAAAGTAATTACCTAATTTATTTATATCACGTAATTATAACATTATTTAAAGCTATTTCGTCTCTCCCAGATGGGACATGAAAATACTTGCATGTATACATCTCACAAATATGCTGCTCTCTTAACATCTTTCCAGACTCTAAAGGAATGTAACATATGACACAAATATATATTATGTTGTATTTTCCACCCATGCATGTTTTACTTCACTCAAGCGAAATGAACTTTACTTGGCAAAGCCCAGAAGAAATGTATAAGTTGGAAGAGATCCACTTAAGCTCTCGATTAGCTTCCAAGAATGCCATAATAATAATTGATAAATGCATCTTGTATAAACTATTCAGTTCTGTATTGGATGTACTTCATGAGATTTCTGTGAACACAAAGCCTCCAGGCCCATAGTTTTGTATGACAGTCTTATTCTGACTATGTTCAGTTTATTCTGCAGCCAGGACTTGTTACCAGAGCACCTTGTGCCTTTGGAGTAATCCACGTGGATTACTTATTGATTCTCCATCATGACTGAACATCATCTTGTCTCCTTTTGGTTTCACTTCTTAACAACAGGAGAGACTTCACTGTCCCGCTCTTTGTCCTTTGCCATTTGATATTTAAGTCTGTTTGTCAATTGAACCGTTGGTCCCATGTTTCCTTCATGTAGCTTTAAGTGTTTTTCTTCATGTGTCAGTTTCAGGCTTATTCATTAAAGAGACTGCCAGAGCCTGACACATTACAGTTTGCCTCTGTCTCATCCACTAGAGTACAATGTGTTTTTTCACCACCAAGTCTTTCCTTGCCTCCAGCCAAGTGGATTTATTCAGATCGACAGCTGGATAAACAGACCACTGTGGGCAGAGCCTCGAACAATCTGAAGCTTTACAGAGCCCGCTGCACGTCTCCATTGATGACAGTTTTATTTCTATAGATGGGCCGGGACCTGGTTATGTATGTTAGAAAGTTATTGTTACATGTTTGTGTTAGGGAAGTGTTTAGATAGAAGGGGAGTTTGAACTCAGGTTTGTTTGTACTATATACTAGTTAGTACACAAAGAACAGAGGAGTTTGACTTCCTGTTTGATTCATAATCTTTGATTGTCTTTGTACTTAATTTGTTCTATATTGTCATTATGTCTCTTTATATCAAAGCTACATACTTCTGTTGTCCCTGCATATCTGCAGTTTTGAATTTCTTTCTGTCCTGGAAGAGGTATTCCCTGCTTATGCCAGGGAATATTGTTTTTCTGCCTGAAGTCTGTTTTCCTCAACAATATGAGGAGAAAGGGTGTTGCCTTTAAGAGAGATTATCAAGGCCTCCAAGGAAAATGTAGTCTTTGTGATTCTGACCCAGCCCAAGCTGTCCCCTCCAAGAAACCTCATGACATGAAGGGGAAAACCAGAGAAAATTCAAGCCCCCACCCATCTTCAAAAATAAAAACGTTTTTTAAAATCCCGATCTTGGAACAAACGCGTACCAAATTGTGCCAGTCTTCAGGAAACCGCTGAATGTAAGGAATCTGTTTAGGGTCGGAGTAGGGTCTGGCATATCTCTGGAGGAGCAGTGTTTTGCATTATTTTGAGGTTCTGCCCTTTTATAGCTGCAGCTGAAGTTGGGTGATTCTGTTTTTTATTAGGATCATAACATGCATCATCAGTTTCAATTGTGATGATTGGTGCTTTTCTGCAGACTGTGTTTCAAACACAGAGCATAGAATAAAGTTGTTTAAGTTTGTAAAACCCCAAGATGTAAACAGTGAGGTGACCTTTGTTTATCTTTGCATACAAGAGTTCAGTCAGACCAGAGAGTTCCTGTGGCATTGGAAAACTTGAGAAGTCCCTGTGAGGTTTTCATTGTGGTCTGAGATTTTAAGTTTTAGTGTATGATCATGGCTTGAGATGTACAGTTAGTATTATTTTGTTTGTTAATTGTAAATTGGAGATACAGTTACTTTTGAGTGAATGTCACCAAAAGGCACATCCCTTATTACAAACCCAACATTGAGGACAAAATAAATCTCCGGATGCTCTAAAATGGATTTTATATCATGAATATTGCATGCATAAGTCATGTCTTACTCTTAGCAAGCCCTAAAGCTGGGGAGTAAAATCCCATATATATAATGAACTGTGAGAACAGAGCAGAAATGTGGACAGTAACGGCAAGAATCAACATCTGGTTTTTAAATATTCGACAGCTGACCGACCGTGAGACTATATCCTTTTCCAGGAGTGTTCACCCTGCACAACCTTCATCAGCGCTCTCTGTAGCACCTCCTGCCTGTAAGCAGAACCAGATGTAAAGCTATAGAGTTCCTGCTTTTTCTATTTCTCTCAAAATGCAGACCTCCCAAGATGTTTTTTATTATAAAATACATGACAGTATGTGTTGAATAACTGCTCTTATATTATTCTTATATATATATATAGGTTCTCCACACATTTGGTATGATCCAAGGACTCCAGTGGTCCTAGAGTTGTTTGGCTTGGGAGAATGAACCAGTGGGTATTTCTCAATGTCGAGGAAGGCTCCTCCAGAGCCACTATTTCAAGGATGCTACGTTATCGAGTCCCGCCGAAGGACTGTTCTAATGTCCAGGATCCTTGGATCCTTCGTTGCGGGAAAGGCTGCACATGTTTATCCTCCGGTCTTAAAATCCACACAATGCTTTGCGCACGGACCAATTTCCAAAATCTTTGGCAGAAATTGCGCTCCATTTAAGGCGGGGCCTCGCATATGACGCACACCTGTTAGCCTGTTCCGCCATTCTTCGTTTTCCGAGGCTAGGAAGGATTATTGCCTCGCTTCTGAAGGATCTGACTCGGAAGACTTGTCCTACCAAGGAAGCGTCCTCGACATTGAGAAACACCCACTGTCTTAGATACGTGTTTAGAGAAGTGCTCTTAAAGTCTTCATTGCAGGTTATGGCCTCAGTGTGGAGTTCAATTAAAGAGAGATTCTTCTATTTCAGATTCTTCCATTCAGTCCCAATTTGGTGAACACATCCAGTATTTCACCGAAAAAGAACAACATTTAGATGAAGGTCAGAGAAATGTTATGTTGTTTCACTTAAGACATGCTGTAGTGAGACCATTGCAATCTTTCCAATCCCCATTCCTGAATTTCTCCACACAACAAAAGAATCCTTAGGCGCCAAACCACTTTTCACTCAGGGTTAGAGAAAATCAGCAGTAATGCTTTCTTTCAGTTACTAGGCTTTTCTCATTTTAGTGTTTATCTGACCTTGGGAGTGAAGTGTATTTTGTCTTACCAATCCACAGCAGCCCAGTCCCCGCACAATATCTTATGCCTGTGTGCTATGCTTCTCTAATAATAATAATAATAGATGTTTATATTCAAAGGAATTATGAGTTTTGATGGCTTTTCTTTGATCTTATTTTGAGTCAAAACCGCTCATTGAACAAAAGAAAAATGTGAGGAACCCACATGAAATATAGTGAGAGCCACACACACACACCACCACCACCACCACCATCATAAAGAAAACATTCAGCATTTAGCACACATTTATTTGCAAGGTTATCAGAATTAATTTAGATGCACTTCTTATGAATGAACACAAACACACACACCCTGGAGAATAGATAAGCAGGCTCCAGGGACCGACAACAGTTCCCTGAATAAACAACCACTCCTTTGTCTGCAGCTTCCCACTCGTCCTCATCTCTCTCCCCATGGTTGCCACATACCCCTCCACCACTGTACACAAATACACACTCAGACACAAAACCACAGTGTATTTGAAAACTTGAAAACGTGTCATGCCTCATAGCCATTCATCTAGACCGTGCTCCTCATGTAAATCTAGAGGGCACAGGATATGAATCAGGGTCCTCTCATTTTCACACATTAGTTCACCTGGATTAACATTAGGAAATACTTTGGCTGACAGTCATTCCCATGCCGTAAGCGTTTTCCGATCCTTGGACACTGAAAGCCGTGTCCCTTTCTGCTGACAGCTCAGAAGCAGCACTGCTACGATGCCAGAGGTTTTTGGCTGTGTGTAGGAGGACAGAGTGGATATACAGTATGTCTCGGGAAAAGAAATACAGCAGGAGTAATAGGGCTACAGAAATGGGACTTTCTGACAGTTCTTCCTATCCATGGCAGCTATATTAGATAAGTGGCTAGATGTCCTGAAAGACTAAATGTGTTATGGGAGTTTGAGCTTGGAGGTGTCCGGTTATGAAGACTGATTTTGGAAGGCAACATAAGGAAGCAGATTCTTATTTAGATATCATTAAATAAGATGGAATACGTTTTTTAAACACGGAGGGTTTTTTATGTTCCTGTAGGAGAAATGAAGTCGGAGATGTTGCAATGCAAAGAGGGTGACTTTTGACAGATATTGAGAGCGGCAGATTTCAGCCACTGGTAGGGTTCCAGGTGGCGTGGCAGCCTCGCCTCATTAGAGAATATTATCCAGCATGCCTCACAGCATCGTTCATGTCCCTTTCAAACCCCCCCCCCTCTCCAACCACCCACCGCTGACTGCTAGAAGGGACGTTTACCCTGGAAATCAGGGGGGGGGGAGACGGGGAGAAAAAAAGTAGGATGACATTAATAGCCCGGAGCTTCACACAATCAAATGTCAGTTCTCTCCCCGCTAGATTGATAAGGCAGGCTCAAAATGTAATTACTTTGAACAAACCTCCAGGAAATGAATTGTTGAACATCAGGTAGAAAGTTAGAGGAGAATTTGTGGAATAGTGTTAGAAGCCGACTTTGTGTGCATGTGTGCTCGAGCGTGTTACTGTACAAGGAACAGGTGTTGGCACGGAGATGTTTGTGGATTTCCGTTTTCTACCATGAGTGAAAATAGAGACTGAAGCTCCTAGACAAGCGTGATGAGGAGGATCATGTGTGTGTGGGTGGACCCAGCCCCGGGTTTCTTTTGTTGTTTTCTTCACAAAGACTCTTGTGCACTCTAATCTCCCAGTGAATTTTCTACAGAATCAAAGAGACCTGCCCTTCCTCCCTCTCTTATTGAGTGCACAGATAATGTCTTGTAGGACATGCTGTACCTCAGTTAAACTGTTTGTATTATTATGTTTTACTGAGTATACAGTCTATGAGTAAGAAGACTGATACTATCAAAGAGAGTCATTTAATATACAAAATCTAAATGTATCACTTAACATTTTAAATCTGAAAAGATTCTTACATTTTTAAAGAATAGTTTAAATTGTTGCTGACAAATGCAAGAATCAAAATGAAAAAGTGCCTTTTTAAAATGGATTGTTTATTTTTTAAAATGGCAAGAAATGTTTCTTTTGATTTTATTTTTGGCCCATATTGAATTTGTGAATCCCTAGCTTGACTGCTTGAGTCATAAACGCCCATTTGTACATCTGTAGAAGCTCTCGATCACGAACCATCTCTCGTTATCTGATACCAGCTGGTATTCATCTTTGCTCATTGAATACATTAAATATAATAGTTTAGTTATGTTTTCATTTTAAAGCATGTGCTATCTGCCTTCAGTGTTTAAATGCACTATGACATTTCATTCCACTCTTCGTGTGCCATAGCAACAGTACACCCACATTGACACTCATTCATTAGGTATTCATTGTCTCTACATCTGTTCAAACTAAATGAGATCATTCTAAAGATATATGTTTTCTCCCACTATTGTTTATGCTTGAACCAACAGTTCCCTTGGCGAAGACACACAGTGTACTTATTTCTTTCACACGCTCTAGGTCAGTGCTTCTCAAACCTTTTTCAGTAATGTACCCCCTTTGAAACATTTTCTCAGCCAAGTACCCCCTGCCCAACCCCAAACATGTTTGATAGAAAACGCCTATATAAATAATTGCAATATAGTGATGTTCCATCAGTGTGTGATTTATTAACTCCTTCATGCATACATTACTACAAACTAAGGATATTTTCGTCTTTATGCATGAAAAAAAGAACATAACAAAACAGATTTTTTTTAGTAATATATGTTTAAAAAAAACAAAGAAAAAAATGATATATTATGCAAAAACTATAAAATACAATTTACACAAATATTATAATAAAATCCACTGTGGTGCCTGATGAGCAACTATACTATCCGAAACCCCATGCATATACAAGAAAACAGCATTAAATTAGCAGCCTCTAATGTAGTGACCACAATGCATGAAAGGGTTAAAAAAACAACGTTGTAACTGAAAAAAATGTGCAATTATAAACTAACTATGTAATAACACTGGAATGACACTATTTAGGAGTTTTAACTCTGATGTCTTACCAACATGACACAGGTGTTTGGTGCTGAGAGGTCTCTGGAGGTGCGCTGGTTTCATCGAGCTGTTGACTAGTTTCTCCCCACAGAAAAAACACAATGCCTGGGGCGGGTTGCCGTTTGTTGACGTGAATCCCATCAAAGCATACGCCTCCTGATATTGACGGCATTTTGTTGGCTCGATTTTGGCTTTCTTTTTTTCTCCGTTGTCCACGTTCCCTGCTGTAGTGCTGCTACCTTTTTAACCACGATTCCATTTCATTGTCTATTTGTTATAATCTAATATTGCAACTGGCTTCCCGCTCAGCTTGGTTCCGGGCTATAGCCTGATTTAGCTCTGGTTCTTCCTGTTTCCACCACGGCGGAGCCGGCTCTAAGCACCGAAAACCGGTTCTTAGCTGGAGAAAAAAAACAGGACAGCACAGATTCACACAGATTAATCAAATCAAAAATAAAATCAAGAAAAAAAATTATAATGATAATAATAATAAAAGATTATGAAATAGGAGATGAGTAAAAATAGTCAGCATATATACATATTTGGTCATATAAATTATGAAGTACAAAATGAGTTAAAGTGACAAGTGAAAATGGACATCTGTACATATAGTGACATATATATCTACATATTTGGTCTACTACTAATATATTAACATGGGTTGTGGAAACAGTGTATATTTATGTCCAGTGATTTATTTCTTTATTTGTTAACATTATTGACCCCTTGTTGTGCAGCCTGATGGCTACAGGCACAAAGGACTGTCCGAGGCGCTTGGTGCTGTGTCGTGGAGGGATGAGTCTGGCTGAACGTACTCCTCATCTTCACTAGCTCTGCATGGAGTGGGTGGGAGGGCTTCTCTAGGATGCTGTCGAGCTTCCTCCTCGTCCTCCCCTCTGCCACCTCCTCCAGATTGTCCAATTGTACTCCCACTACAGAGCTAGCCTTCCTCACGAGCCTGTTCAGCCTGCCTGTGTCCCTAGTGTTAGTGTTTCCACCCCAGCACACCACGGCAAAGAAGAGCACACTGGCCACCACAGACTGGTAGAACATCTGCAGCAGCCTCGTGCACACGTTGAATGACCTGAGCCTCCTCAGGAAGAACAGCTTACTCTGTCCCTTCCTGAAGAGAGCATCGGTGTTGTCTGACCAGTCCAGTTTATTGTTTAAGTGCACTCCCAGGAACTTGTAGCTGTTCACCACCTCCACATCCTCCCCCCTGATGGTGATGGGGGTCAGAGACCTCTTCCTGCTCCGCCTGAAGTCCACCACCAGCTCCTTAGTCTTGCTGATGTTGAGCTGGAGGTGATTGTTGTCACACCAGCCTACGAAGTTCTCAACCAGGGCCCTGTACTCCTCCTCATTGTCATATGTGATGCAGCTGACAATGGAGGAGTCGTCAGAGAACTTCTGTAGGTGGCATGAGCCGGAGTTGAAGCGGAAGTCGGAGGTGTATAGAGGGTGAACAGGAATGGTGACAGCACAGTTCCTTGGGGGGCTCCGGTGTTGTTCAGCAGCACATCAGACACGCTGCCCTGCAGTCTGACATACTGAGGTCTGCTGGTGAGGTAGTCTGTGATCCAGGCCACCAGGCTGTGATCCACCTGCATCACTGACAGCTTCTCAGCTAGCAGGTGTGGCTGGATCGTGTTGAAGGTTGATTATAGCTAAATATTTACAAAAGTACAATATTTTTGTCAGGAAATCCATTCTTCGTTAATGTAATATTGCATATAACTTGGACAAAGCTAGTGTTTCTCTTCAGGTTTAATAGTTCAGATTAGATTGGCATTTACTTTACTGTAAGATTTCTGTGTCTCTCATCTCAATTGATGACCAGAAGTCAGACATTTAAATAGTTTACAGTCATGTACAGACAACATATTGGAGAGAATATCTGCCCTAATAAAGTCAGACTATACAAAATGTGAGTGAAGTTGTGAACTATAAGGTGTAGTTAGGGATACTGTTTTTAACTACAGCTGGATTTGATGTTAAACCTTACAGGAGGGATTGTGGGTTTGTGTGGCTCGAACTCTTTAAAGCCTTTGGATTTGTTCTAGTATTAGATCAAACATCTGTGCGGGAGGCGCCCCGATGACCCGCTCACCCACTCGTCCCTGTAGCATTACAGATTAGTGGATGGCGAATGCAGCCGCCTGACTGCTTGTCTTTTGAATATTTATGAAAGTGTAGCCCAGTGCTCCGTGGTAGCCTCTGCTTATTAACCTCATCCACACCCACCTTCATATGATCGGACTACAAATGTAATTCAGGTTTGCTTTCAAAATCTTATTGCAACTGCTGGATTTGTGAGATTAAAGATTTTTTCTTCAGTGTTTTCGCTATGATTGCTACACCACCAAAAGCAAAAGTATATGGTTGCAGGCAACACATGACCCAGGTCAACTTCAAACCCAGGACATTTCCATTACATTGAAAGCACCTTATTGAACTGAGATGCAGTGAAAAAACAATATAGTCATTCTAACAATTTTCTTTCTTGGGTTCAGAAGCAAAATAAACTCATAAAAGGTAAATCAACCTGTTTTCTATCAGAGCTTACTATTTGAACTATGAACTTCTAAACATGTGACTGTTTCTACAGACGATGCACAATTAGAATCACTTGTTCGATGGTCAATTGCCTGAAAATAAAAAAATGATTACTTAAAGCTAACATTATTCCGATATCCATCCCCCTGCGCAATTGTAAAATGCACCAGCTTTAAAATAATTGCCTAAAGGATGGCAACATAAACTCCTGCTGTCATTACTCTTACTTTTACTACTGGTTGGCATATGAGAAAATATTCTGACTGCAGCCTAAACAAATGATGAAAATGGAAACATCATACCTCATTGATTTAAGTGGAGCGCCTGCCTGTGGTGCTACTAAAACTTAATCGGTTGGTGTCACGGGTGGCAGCTGTTACAGAAAATGAAGGGGAAGTATTTCTTTCTGTCATGTCGCCTAAACTGAACCGACTATCAACAACTATTATGCTTAAACAAATGTAAACTATACTATAACAAATTGTATATTTGGAACATAACAGGAAATCCTTAAGAAAATGGCATAAATGCTTACATTGGATGAAGTGTACTAGTGCATGTTCATCTGTGTCTACTTACAGAACACATTGTAATGAGTAGCAGAGAGGTGGGGGGGGGAGGAAATAATGGTATGTTGGAGATGAAACATGTCCTCGAGCCACATTGTTGAAAGTGGAGATGAGAGAGCTGGAAATCCTTAGGAAGAAGTAAATAATCTCCTTTCTTACACGCAGCTCTGTGCTACATGCTTGCTTCAGGTCTCCGGCTCTTAATAGACGAGGATAAATAGATAGACACACACAAGGGAACACAAGAAGCAATGCAGTGAAATTGCACCACCCATGCCCTGATGAATCCAGATCATTTCCTCCATGTGAGCTGAAATCTAGTTTGCTTTGCATCCATCTCTGACAGATGAACTCATAAGCATGTTTCCTAATTCTACCGCGGGAACAGTAGAGCATTGGCTCAGGAGAAAATGGAGTATGATTTCCCAGAAACACAAATCCATAGGTATTTTTGTATTGTTTTGTTCTTCCCACAACGCTGCATTCTTGAGGTATCCTCTGTTTTCTTTCCTCAGCCCTTTTCTATGTTAAGTGTTTGGCATTCAGGCTGGTTATTGAGCCGTCCTCACATCTTCCATCCACCCTTTTCTTATCTTCCTTCCTGCTATCCATCTTCCTTTCGTTCACCTTAACGTGCAGAATAAGCCATCCATCGACTGGGCAAGTAGGGTCCTTCTTATCACCTGTTTCCTCTCACTCAGACACCTGGTTAGAGACTAATGCTGAGGTCATCAATAGACACATAGCCTCCATCTATTCTCCCTTTAATAAAGCTCTTTATTTCACTTATAAAGAGAATTCTCCTATGTAGTCTCTTCCTCTTTTTTCATCCATCCCCCATTTGTATCAGTCAAACGTCTTCAGTGCACTCTCTCTGGCTCCAGGGACATACTCTAAGTCCTCTGTTATGTGCATATTTCCAACCTTATTCTAGTTCAATGTATGTAATTTAATTCACAATTCTCTCTCTTTAGAGGAAATTGCCTGTAAGGAAATGTAGTGTCTATTTTCGCTTGTCGTCTTTATTTCTCTTTCAGTGAATGTATTGCTATTTAACACTAAAAAAGGCCGTATTGTATTGGAACCCGTATAATGTGCGTTGTTGTAATTCTCTGTCTAAAAGGAACATCACTATAAACAGGATATTTACTATTTCCAGCAGAAATGTAAGTTCTAAGCCAGGTCTTTTTACATTTAGAGAAACTAAAATGTTGTCAGTTTTGGTTCACTTTCTGAGGGTTTTAAATGTTACTATATGTTTATTAATATGTTCATACAGGTAAGGGTGATTTTGGACTGGACTAAAGTATAGTGAAAGTTCTATCTAATTTTTGAACGCCATATTTCAAAACATGAGGAGGGAAAATATAAGAAACACAAAAATAACCTCTATAAAGAACATGTAGTTAGTTGTTGTTAATCTAATTTTAATATATTATTTATTAAGGTAGAATAAATGGCTGTGATTACTCCCAGATTCAACTTGTTATTCTTGCTTCTTTATTTAATAGTTTCATAATTTGTATTTCATCAACTGCGTCTTATAACGCCTTCTGTAATGTTTTTCCTTGTGGTTCAGATTAATGCTACTACACGTCTAGTATATTACCGCGTGTGTATAATCTCCAGTGAAGGATTGGTTTTAGCGAGCCGTGCTCCTGCATGCACACACACAGGTGCATAAACATTACACACCCTGCGGCATAATTGTCAACTACAAATCCTCTGCCGGTGACAGTGTACACATAGGCACATGCTGGAAGGCAACATCATTTCCATTTCAAAAAGCTCCATACTGGGAGGCGTGCTCACATAAAAGCATATTTGGTAGAAATGGATCCTGGTGGTGTGTGTGTGTGTGTGTGTATAGGTGTGCACATGTTTTCCCATGGGCAATGTAAATCAATATTGTAAATATAAGCCTCTCTGTGACGCAGGTTTTACATCCAACTGTGTATATATCTAAAAGTTCATCAGTCAAACAGCATGAGTGACAGAGAGGGTGAGAAACTTCTTCAAGTATTCATGTTTTTATTTGATGATTGATCTCTGAATGGCTGTGTATTCCATAATGAGTAGGCTGGCATGAAATAAGTGCACAATTTAAAAGACTTTGTTCAGGATTATGCAATACCCGACCAAAGGTGAGCTGTTGAAAACAAGTCTGTATTTAAATCTTACCGTGTAGGTGTTCCCTTCTTTCCCAGAAAGGAACAGCTTTGTGATCTAATTTATTTTTCTTCTCCTGCTTCCAGATTTCGATCCCAGCCTTGGCATGATGGGTGGAATCACCCCCATGAATCCCATGATGCCCGGCCTCGGTATGGTGTTCAATCCCCTCTCCCAGGATCTGCCAGTTGTCAAGGAGATCATCCACTGCACAACCTGCACCCTCTTCCCCCCCAACCCCAGTAAGTCAAATCAAGTTAATCCTACACTACAGTGTCTGTATGCACAGGAGTCACATCACAACAGTCAACATTATTGGGACCTTGGAGACAGCTTCTCCACATGGGAAATACCATGGCAGGGTCCAATGTACCTTAGAAGGCTTTCACTAGATCATTGTCTTCCCTAAGCATGAATAAGTGCTAAGTAGTTTTGAAGAGGTGTTTTGTTGTTTTAGCTTGACTGCACTGTGGCTGTGATTTATCTAAGGTGACATTATATTATTGGGGGTACAGGAAACGATTATTGTCATTATCAATTCACCTGACAATTACTGTTTCATAAAAGCAATTAATAAGTGGTTCCTGTAAACTTCAGAAACTGGTGAAAAAAACACAATTAAAAGTTTCCAGAGCCGAGGGCAGCATTTAGAAATTGGTTGTTTGTCCAAAATTTTAAAACCCAATGATACTATCTGTGATATTGTAGACGACATCCAAACCGACTGTTGCCGGATTCATTTCAGCTTGAAACAGCTCTAAACATTTGACATATTTTCCCAAAAGATCTGCTCAATTTTCCCTGCATGCAAAAAAAGAAAGGTGAATTGACAAATGAGTGTGGTTGTGGCAGATGTCAGAATGTAATATATTTGTTCAGATCTCAGCGAAGACTTGAGATTACGCTTTTGTAGCAAATATCAGAACCAAAAACGTTATTGAAAATGTGTTCTGTCTTGGTGTTTCAATATAGGAAACATCAATCATCGTGTTGTTCCTCAGTGTTTTTCCTCTTTTTTTGTTTCTCTCATCTTTTGGCCCAGCGATTAACCTAAACAACATGAATTGCATTTACATCCACACAAATAGCCTTTGCTCAAGCTGTTGTTTATATTTGTCTCATCTGCACCTTCCAATTATCCAGTGTTAGAAAACAAATAGTGGGGGTTTGCTTTTGATTGATCCCACCACACACGTATGAAACAGTTTTTCCTCAGATGTGCTTGCTGGTCTGCTGTGTGCATTGTGGCTCATTAAATACTGTTACTGTAACAATCTGTTGTGGAAGATGAAGCTGATTAGAAGTTAGGAATGTCTATTAAGATTGGAGTTTGTTTAGGTAAATGAGCAACGTACTTTGGGACAATGAAACCCTGAGGCTGTGTGAGGAATATTAGAGCCTGTCAAGATCACTCTATGACACAATACATCTGTGTTGAGTGGCCTATATACAAATAAGTACAACATGAATATCAATGCTCAATACTAAGTCTAAAATGTTGTTTTGTACCCTAACAACTGAAGCTGTGTCCTTAGTGATGCATGGACACACTTACTTTCTCCTCTTCAAACTGAACTTTCAACCTTCTCTACCACTTTCCCTCTGTCCCAGTTACACTTCACTCACTTTTTGATCTGATCTCTTCTTAAGATCTTCTTTACTGTCACCTATTTCAGTGACACAAAAAAGTTAATCTCTAAGCCAAGTTTTTTATTAGGCAGACATCTGAGGAAAACTGCCAAGGCTTGATCCTTCTCATGAAAGTAAAATAACTGTGTAAGATTCAGCTCCACATTGTGCACTAAGCCAATGGGAAAAGGTTGTGCCCTCAAAGAACATCCACCTCAGTCTGTGGGTAGTCAGCAGCTCCTTGTAGCATCTCTAAAAATTCCAAGGCAAGGGTCCGGACTAGAAGCAATTCAAAGACAAACAGACTGGTTTGTTTTATGCATTGGTTTACAATTCATGTAGATGGAATTTAGTTATAGTAAAACCCCCTCTAGTTGGTTTAGGATTGCATCTCTGCTTCATGCCATGCAGCAATGTAGTTCTGTTGTGTTGGTTTTAAGCCGCATGTGAAGCAGTCAGGATTATTCGCTTCTCTACATGCAAAGTCTAGAGCAGGCACAGGATCCAAACAGGTGAATTTGTGCAGAAGAAGGAAGTGAGCCTGAAGGCAAATAGTCTTTTTCAAAAGACGGAGATTGAGGTTGCAACCAGCTGTGATTGTTTTCCATTCCTGGTGTCTGGGTTCATCCTCTGGGACAGGATCAGGAGCTTGGACTTCCAGAGGCAACTTCCTGCATTACTGCTGCTTCTTTGTGTTTGAGGAGCAGGGAACAATCCCCCCACGATCCCGGGCGCCTCGACGAGGAGATATTCCAGGCACGTCGAGCTCTAAGGAGACACTGGGTCAAACCCAGAAAATGCTGTAAAGATATATCCTACCTAGACTGAAAATATCTCAGGATGTCCTCAGGGAGCTGGAGGACATGGCTGGAGAGAAGGATGTCTGTGAACCTCTGCAGTCAAAACCACCTGTACATGCAGAGAGCTGTGGACGACTTATAGAAGGATAGGACAAAGAGGCACATGGTTCCATCCAAAGTTGATGTTTTAATGGCTGACATTAAAGTGGACCTATCATGCTATTTTTAGGCAATAGCATAGGTCTCAGATATATACAAATATATAAAAAACAGGTCTATGAAGTGTTTTGCTCAAGATACCAAACAGATCACCCATTCTAGCCAAGCTTCATATCCCTCTATTTCACTTCCTGTTTCAAAAGTTCTGATTTAGGGTATAAAGCTTTAAAAAAAAAAAAAAAAATTGATTAAAAAAAAAAGGAGGGGCTGAGGTTTATGCCTTGGCAGTCTCAGCTACCGGCAGATTCTGCCGTGATGAAACGCCATATCATGGATTATCAAGGATTATTTCTGAAACAGTATGGAGCTCAAAGGCTTTCTCTCTTGCCGGTTATACCACAAGGTGAGTTCCTTTTTATTTCCTGCTTCTTCACACACATGCTCTGTGCAGTACAGGTTAGCTGAGTGTTAGCGATGCTAATGTAAACATGCACCGACCATATTACGTCATATCGGACGCAAATCTGGATCAGCTCCGTTGTAGCCCCGTTTTTAGAGATTTGGGAACGGAGGAAAAGAAAGAGGGTTTTATTTTCTGACGCTGCGTGAGTTCCCCGATACACCAGAGACACATATTTATGAAATACATCAAAAAGTGCATTTTGCATGATAGGCCCCCTTTAAGCTTTGGAGTTTATTGGTTACACCAGATTGCTGAGCAGAAAAAGTATTTTCACATAAAAAATTTAGTTGTGAATGAAGTGTTAAGTTATGGGATAATTTAAGCGTCTGTGTCAAGTAAACTGTGTAAACAAAGACGATGGAGCTGTTTGAGATATTAGAGAAGAACATTGATTTGAGAAAAGAGGTGTCATTTATTTAATACTGCATGCTTTTAAAAGTACTTTTGGTTGCAACGAGGTGAGTTTTGAAGACAAAAGTGTTATAAGATGAAGAATTAAATTGTTTTTCTCTCATTTGTTTCAGGGCTGCAAATAACTATATTGTCTTTATAAACTGTTCATTAAAAGTCGCCATTGCAGATAGCACAAATATCCCCAAAATAAGTACCAACAGTGATGCTACAGTGATTAAGAAACTTGAAAATATTCAAGTTTGAGAAGCTAGAATGTATACGTTATGCCATGTCTGTGATAAAAAAGCTTGTGAAAAATGATAAACAGATGACTTCTGCTTTGAGCTAACTCTATATGTGGGTTGTTACATTATAGAAGGATACTGTGGGGTCTGTAATCCAACAGCCCGGTTGGTTTTATAATCAACAAATATTGCTCTGAATGGGAGGTGTAAAATGGATGCAGATGGTTTTGAGGGTTATTCGGTATGGCCATAACAAAGAGAAACGAGCCTTGATGCTGGCTGCATCCCGTGTCTAGGCAACAAGGTGCATATGTTGTCTTTCACAAGTAGTCATTACCCTCTAGCCTCACACACTCAAGCTGACACAACGTGCAGCCTCCTCTCTCACTGACCTGTAGCTGTGCGGCAACAACCCTGCTCTCTCCCTCTTCCTCTACCCCCTCAGTGTGTATATCTTTACCCTCAGTGTGTATATCTTTACCCTCAGTGTGTATATCTTTACCCTAAGTGTGTATATCTTTACCCTCAGTGTGTATATCTTTACCCTAAGTGTGTATATCTTTACCCTAAGTGTGTCATCATCCCGCTCTGTCCCCTCATTTTCCCTCAGTCATGCACCTTATACCTCTATTTATTTATTTATAGAAGGACCATGCATACAAAAACATTAATCTCAGCAAAGAGAAGAGATGCAATATGCCAGATTATAGCTAATAGCTAATTTCCATCTGTGGTCCTCTTTCACCTTCACCTATCCAGCGCTTAAGATGGAGATAGCACCCTTATACAGCTTTAAAAGACTTTACACTCAACATTTGGACCCGTGGACTCACTTTGATACTCTAATTGAACATCAAACTCTGTGTTTTCTGTCTCTTCTACTTTATTCAGATGTCTGAAGGCAGTCTAAAAAAGAGATTTCATAATTATCTTTGAAGAAGGATGAAACATATTCTTTTGAGCTTTGATAAGAGTACCAGTGTGTCTCAGGGTTGCAAATGCACACATATACATTAAGCTTTAATGAAGAAGCCTTCTTCATTAAAGCTCATCCGCTGTTGTTTTCCATTAAAATAGACATCTAAGCTTGACTATGAAAAGATATAAATGGATCAGTCAACAAAGATCCAAATGAAAAACTGACAAATGGACTGTTAGCTTGACATAGGGAAGTCCTGGCGTGCTGGAAATGGTGTTTGTTTCCCTGATAAATCTTTATGTTTGCCTTGTGTTCATGTTTGACGTGAATGGACTAAACAGTGGAGTGTTTGTTAATATAGTTTATCTTCTGAATAACAGCCCTTGAAGGACTGGAGCCTCCTCGTGTGGCAGCACCTCCGCCTATAAAAAAGTGTTTAGCCTGCGGAGGTGATGGATGGTGATGACCTGTGTGAGTGTAGCAGACCAGTGGGTGGCCACGCTGACGGCAGGCCTGTTTTCTTTACAGCAGCATCTGTATTTATAAAGAGTCACTTGTCAGACAAACCAGCTTATCAGTCAGTCAATGTTTCATTATGTTCCAAAATAAAGTCATTTCTTAAGATTAAAAGTACACAGTGTGCAGAGTTTTGCCGATGTAGTTTGATGTGGTTTTCTATTTTATTGCAATATGTTTTTCTGTAAGGGCTGTCCCAAATATAATTCTAAAAGCTTAAGTGAGAAATATTAAAATATATTAATTGTTTCAAACCGGAAGTTGGGTTGCCCCTTCCACTTCAGCGCTATCCCTTTTGAAAATTACTAAATAATAATTCATTTTGATTGTGTACGATGAATAATGTTGGATTAGTATAACAAAAATAAAATGTAACTAAAAAACAGAACTAAATAAATGAAGCATTAAAAAAGAAACGTATTTGGATTACCGTGGCAACAGTTGAAGCCTGGGTCAGCCCTATTTTTTGAATATTTTAATCCTGAATATATACAAATTTGGAAGAATTATTATAATAATATGATGCTTAATTTTTTAAGCTGACTCTGGTTTATTATTTACTTTCTCTACCCTGAACCCTGCAGCCACTTTTTCTCCACTCTGTTTTCTTTGTCTGCATTTTAAAATGATCGGCCTTGAAATGTCCGTCTCAAGGTTACTCAAAGCGACAGACATATCGAGTCAGAATTTGGACAAAAAAAACCTCTTTAAGCTCGGCCTGACAGCAGCGTAGCGTGTTTGTTATATCTTAGTTGATCCTGCAAAATCTGCCCACTCTATCCTCACCCTGTGTTTTTATGCAAATGAGAAGCAGGAAGACCTCAGGCAATCACTCAGGTCTGCTAACAAATGCTTTTATATATTGTAAGTTATCCTGTTTTTCTTGTGATTCAATCAGTAAATCATGAATACTTCATTGAAATCTTGTTCGTAGTGCATTTGCATAAAATGTGCTAAACAGTGGGGTTCAGTATCACAGCAGGAGAGCAGAATTATCTCTCTCCTGCAAACTGTTCTAAGCAACTACAAACAAAGAACAAACTTTGTATTGCAAAACATTTATTGTTTAATTTGCAACACATTGGGTTACTGCTGCACTGCAGATACACGCTTTACAACATCAGGAGGATACGTCCCCTTCTGACCCAGAAAGCGACACAACTCATCTCACGCCTAGACTACTGCAACTCCCTCCTGGCTGGTCTACCTGCATGTGCCATCGACCTCTGCAGCTCATCCAGAATGCAGCGGCTCGTCTGGTCTTCAACCTTCCTAAATTCTCCCACACCACGCCGCTCCTCCGCTCCCTTCACTGGCTTCCAGTAACTGCTAGAAACCACTTCAAGACGATGGTACTTGCGTACCATGCTGTGAATGGATCTGGCCCTTCCTACATCCAGGACATGGTTAAACCGTACAGCACGTGCACTCCGCTCTGCATCAGCCAAACAGCTCGCTGCACCCGCACTGCGAGGGGGACCCAAGTTCCCATCAGCAAAAACACGTGGGTTTGTCATTGACATCAGGACAGCAGAAAGCTTACACATCTCCCGGCGCAGACTGAAAACTCATCTCTTTAGACTCCACTTCGAGCGATAGAATTACTAACAAAGCACTTATATACTAATAAAGGACTGACTTATCTAAAGCCAGTTGAGTAGCACTTGAAATGTTTGGCTCTATGAAACCTGATGTACTTATATGATTCTGTTTTCTTCAAGTTTGTATCTTCTTGGTCGAATGCACTTATTGTAAGTCGCTTTGGATAAAAGCGTCAGCTAAATGTAATGTACCGGTAACAGCACCCGTTCTGTCCTCTGTCCTCTTTGCGCCCCATGTCTCCGCCAGACACTAATGCACTGAAAAGGTCACTTGGGAACTCTTTGTTGCCTCTGCCAATGAAGCGTTCTTTGTACTCGCAAGCTTTTTCTGCAGCATCTTTCACTTTTTTCTGTCCATCCTAACTCAAAAATAGTTTAATCCACCAATTCAGGACTTCAAGGAACAAAACCCCAGTCAATATTTGGCTTTCCCAGGCACATTTAAAAGAAAAGAGGAGGCAGAGAAAGTTAAAAGTGAGGGACAGTGCTGGCTCTGACTCAGGGACTAAAAGTTTGCAGCAGAGTACTGCATGAAAGTGGCTGAATCAGCAGGGGGACTGTGAGCTGATAAATATTTCAAAATAAAACTATGACTGGATTCTTGTTTTCACTGCTCAATATCCCATGAATATTTGTCTATTTGTTAAATATGAATGAATGACACCAGGCAGTCGCCCTGCTGCAGAACCTCATTTCAGCTGTTTGTATTATGTCTCTTTATTCCAGTAACCACATTTTTGACAGCTGGAGTTATTTTTTAAATTCGAGTCCTGAATGGGAATGCTTTTTATTTAGCGATGGCAGCAGGCAGTAAGAGCTTTTACATGTTTGTGGTGAGTAATGGGGGTAAAAAATAAGGCATCCAAAAGGCCAGATCTGGAATTCTGACTGAGGCAAGAGAACTGTCAGACTGGATCAACTTCTTTAAAACTGTTAGTCAAAAAGAACAGATTTTTATTTGAATGTGTATGCAAGTGTGCGGACCCTTTTAGACCATACTACTGTGTGATAGTGAGTAAAAGCTGATAAAAGTCTTAATTACTGCAACCAACTAATGCCCAGTCCTGAAATCCATTTGATTACATCCATATAAGACCTCAAGATATCTCAATTAATCCACTTACCGGTACTGCTTATCAGCTGTGCCCCCATGACACACCTCAGGTATCCCACCAAGTTTAACTCCAGCTCTTCCAGATTATCGATATTTGCTCGGGTGGGAGCGTCAGTACCGGTAATTTCGAGGTCTTTCTAGTACACATCCGGACATCCAGCATTCTCAGCGTTCCACTGATTAGCCGGTTCACTCCACTTAGACCCCGCTAATCACATTCATCATGGATGAGAAGCCTGATCTATCGGAGATTAGATCAGTCAACACTCATCTGTGAAGAAGAAGTGATTTCTGCAAAGCAGACCTTCCACATGAGAGGATTTGCACTTTGTGGCGAAAAGGAATTCATTTCCAACATGGAATAGGTTTGATATTAACATTAAAACAAAAAACGATCTGAGAATATTAGTCCAAGTTATCATTATTCATGCTTTATGCTTCATCATTTTTCTCAGTCAAGTGCTATGTTCAAAATATGACCTCATTGATTGTTGCAGCAGAGTGCAGTCTGCTTTTCAAACTAGTTGATATCATATCAGATTTGTTTCTGCTTCTGTTTCTAAATGTTGCGTGACATGGCTCTTATTCTTCTCTGCCTGGATGTGGAGTTACACCCCAGGTCCTTTTGGGGATTTATTTGTCATTTATGCCTTCTGGATATTTTGTATTTGCTTTTGTTTTCCTCAGTCATCATGTGTGGATTGGATACTCTATCACAGGAGTCTCCCTTATGCAGTTTTTGCAGTGCCATTTATCTTAAAAATATTTCCTTATATTTGTAACCCACATAATGCTTTATTTTTGTATGTATGTCTTTCAGTTTTCTCAAATTCTGCTTTATATTAATACATTCTATGCCTCTTTTGTATAATGTGTATTAAAAAAAGGATAAACACCCAGGCCTTTGTTATTTGTTTAACATGTTGGAAGCAGTACTATTCAAATGTTGGCATTTAAAGTAAGAATAAATACATATTTGTATTAGAGCGACAGTACTAGGGAGCAGCTGCTTCTTGTTTTGTTTCTCTGTTCAGGTCT
This sequence comes from Notothenia coriiceps, assembly GCF_000735185.1. Taxonomy (NCBI): domain Eukaryota; kingdom Metazoa; phylum Chordata; class Actinopteri; order Perciformes; family Nototheniidae; genus Notothenia; species Notothenia coriiceps. Next base: position 5,281,965 of record NW_011369945.1, read on the forward strand.
TACAACATTGTTGCTATTCGAATTGTCTTTCATTGAAAATAATCAAAGGCATATTTTTTTTTTTTTTTAGTTAAAACAAAAGACGGGAAATCAGCCCGGCTCCTCAGGTCTGCCAAAATGATTTCCAGCACTGATATAATCATAACCATATGTTCCTGCCCCTGGACATATTGTATTCAGCTTCTTAAAGAGCATAATTCATTCTCAAAATCGAGTTTCAGTCTTCTGAGGCAGCTGAATCATTTCTTGTGTACCTCGTATTTCAGCTGTATTATCTCCACGTCAATGCAAGTGCACACAGTTTCATCATTCCGGATATTTATTTACAGCCCTGTCTCAATATTTTAACCTAGCGATGGTTGATAAATAACTCTTTATTCTTCCTTTTTTCCCACTACTTCTGAGCAGACCTCCCCCAACCTGCCACGAGAGACCGCCCTCCGGGTTGTAAGACGGTGTTTGTCGGCGGCGTGCCGGAGAACTCCAACGAGCAGCTCATCGTGGAGGTCTTCGGGCAGTGTGGGGAAATCGTCGCCATACGCAAAAGCAAGAAGAACTTCTGCCACATCAGATTTGCTGAAGAGTTCACTGTGGACAAGGCTCTTTTCCTGTCGGGTGAGCTGTCATAACTGCTAACCTTGTTGTGAAAGTGTTAATTGTTACGATATTTCATTGTATTTGTGTCAGTTGCACTTAGACTTACGGCCCGTCCACACACAGGCATGAAAAAAATCTTGAAAAATCTTGATGCTGGGCGTGTCTGAAGGTTGGCGATTTCACGCGCCCAAGGCGACCAACAACCAATCAGGAATCGCCCAGGAATCTCCCGCCCGCCCCAGGCATACAAAGCAATTCAATGTTAAAACGAAGTAAACTGGATATAAACTCCCCAAACAGGTGAAAACCTACCAGTTTCACCAACTGTCTCTGCCACCTCCCTCCATGCCTGGTTCCTCCGGTTTAGGTCCAGGTAGGTGAACAGAGAACAGTCGTAAAGGACCGGGACATTTCCTACAGCGATGATTAATTTATCCTCCATTTTATGACATATGGAAAAGACCTGCGGTATCTACATACACGCGGTTTCATTGGCTAGCGCTTGTACTGGCGGGATTTGCATAAACGGGATTTGATTGGCTGATGCCAGCTTCGAAAGCATCGGGAGCATCAAAAGTTGAACATTGCTCAACTTTTGATGCTCACGATGCTTGCAAAGCCATGCTCCGCTCCCCACAATGCAGTTCGGCGAAGATTAAAAATCTTCTACGCCATTCAAGTGAATGGGCGAAGCTTTGAAAGATTTTTTTCATGCCTGTGTGTGGACGGGCCGTTAATGTCAAGCAAGAACACATGGAGGCACACAGTAGGCCCCGGGTAGGAAAACTTCCATTTATTTTCCCATAAACACTGTTATGTGACATTCAGTCATAGCACTCGGCTGGTGGGCAAAAGATCAACCGCACCATATATCATCTGGTTCCTTGATTTAAATAAAACTATAGATACAATGGAGGCTTATATATAGTCTCCCAAGGTGTGTTTTTGTTAGAAATCTCCAACCATGTCTGTTGCTGACTGTAACAGCTTTAAAATCCAGTTAGAGAAATCCATTGAGAAATTATTTTACAATTTGAAGCGTAAATGAATTCACATTTTGAATGAATAATGCCTCGAAACGAAAACGCATTTAAAGTACAAGAATGCGGCTCATTAATCATATTATTGGGAGCTGGTGAAATAATTAAAACTGTTGGCTTTAAATCATTAAATTATTCACAGAAAAAAGACAAACCTCTTCCCATCTGTGTGGGCCTCACTATAGGAAAGGACACTCACAGGTCAAACACAGCCTAGAGGCTCACAAAACAGAAATTATAAATGACCATTAGGTAAAAAAAAAAGCATCTGGACTAACCATGTGACGCCAGCTCATTGTTTCTTATCTAATCTTCATTTTTACAGCGGCTTCTTGAGCTGATAAGTCTTAAATTCTCTCTGTGCTGGCTGTGTATTTCTACTCTGAAAAACCTATTCAACCTATCAGTGGCTTCAGTTGCATTTTCCAGCATAAGTGTGTGTTCATGCATGTGCAAATGTGTGTGTGTGTTTTTTTTGTGGGAATTAGTTTGAATGAAAGGTCCTGGGATTTCTTCTGCCTCAGTTCTCACAGTGAGACGTGGGAGGCGAGGTCCATATATTAGCAAGATGACAGGGCTGTGTAGTTTTCCCATAAATAATACCCCACCCACACACACAAAAACACACACACACACACACACTGTGCAAACACAGTACCCAGCAATGACACTTCCTCTAGCAGCCCCAACACATTGACATCTCCTCCTTATGAAATATTGAAGCTGTGGTTGATTGGGAGCCTGAAGCAGAGAGACTGAAGTCGAAACCCCCATACTCTCGCTCATTTCTCTTCCTGTTTGCACTGGCATCTACCCCCCCCTTTCTCCTGTGATGAGTGTGTTGGGCCTCACAGTGGATCACACTGGGCATCATTACTGTGTCCGGCTACAGCACACACTCACAAATGTACCCAAACACCCTCTGATCATTTCAACCAATTAAATCACAAAATGGGCCTGATTTCACTTCAGATCCGCAACCAGCTATTAGTGAAAATTAAGTTAGGAGGAGAGTTTGAGGATGAGAAGGAAGTAGTGAGTATAAGAGGGAGTAATGAGGGATATTGGGTCCTTTCAGTGCCTCGAGAGCAGTAATTTATCTCCTCTAGTCCCCCTTGTGTATTGAGAAGTAGGATGCACGTTTGTACTCTAGGTAAATGGTGTCAAATGGAGGGATTACACATCAGGATAAAGAGAAAGGGTGGAGGCAGGTAGAGCCTGCTTAGTGGCATGAGTTTATCTATTGTTGTCTAAATACAGTTTGCTGAAGGTGACTCAAAATGACTCCCAACCAGAAAGAAACCCTACAGTAAAGCTCATGCATGAACCTTTTAGCCCTCCTGCTCCTTCTTTTCCTATTTTACTATTCAGTTGACTCCACGCCTCCAAGCATGTTTTCCAATTTGCATTAAAACCATGTATCGTGCCCATGATTTAACTTTTCATTTTCATGAGCAATCCAGAAGATGTAAGACTAGCTGATTATCACATAGAATATTTAATTAAAAACGATTGCCGTCAGGTGCAAATGGGAAGTGTGAAGTTGACAGCTGTCAAAAATGAAAGGCATTCAGGCGTGACGGTGCTTCAGTGGTCCTAAGGTAGAAACCACACAGCCGTGACTTCCTCAGTCTGAATCCAACTTGGGATCTTTGTCACATGTCACCCTTCTCTCCTCTCTTCTCTCTCTCTTTCTTCTTTCTTCTACTGTCAAATATCTCATAACAAGAATTAGATGCTCCAGCTATGATAACAGCTATGGTCAGGCAGCACTGCGTTGAGCTAAATGCTAACGTCAGTATGCTGCCATGCTCACAATGCTAATGCTAATATGTGGATGTTAAGTAGGTATATTGTTTGACATGTTTACTATTTGAGTTATTCTGGCACTGAAGGCCTTGTACATCTGAGTCGGAGGGTAATTGTCGTTTTTTTTTGTTGCCATTTGGTACTAAACTAAAGTGGTGGACAAATTAAAGGTTTTGATCTGATGATAGCGTTACATCACCAAAGATGATTACCATTACCATTCATCCTGGGGGGAACATGACTGTGCAGCACATTTCATGGAAATCTATTCAAATAGAAGCTCATAAATTTAACATTTAACACAAATGTCAACCCTTTGCTTGGGGGAAAGTCAGGGCATCACCAAAGTTGTCATATTGAATGTATACACCAAAATGTTGAAGCCACCCTAAGAGCTGCAAAAATGTAGTTAGTCAAAGTACATTTTTAAATATCATAGGCATTTACACAGCTGCAAAATGCACCGCACATTGTGAAAATGACATCAAACTGTCAGAGCAGACCAATTACTTCATTTTAATTTAGTTCCCTGCTGTCCCTTCTGCTTCTCTCAGCATATTTACTTTTCATATCTTCCACCTCCTTCTATATCCTTTATAGTTAATTACAACGCTTTTTTTTCCTGCTATAGGTTACCGTATCCGTTTGGGCTCCAGCACAGACAAAAAAGACTCGGGCCGCCTCCACGTGGACTTCGCCCAGGCCAGAGACGACCTGTACGAGTGGGAGTGTCACCAGCGCATGTTGGCCAGAGAGGAGAGGCACCGGCGCAAAATAGAGGACGATCTCTTCCGACCCCCCTCTCCTCCTCCCATAGTGCACTACTCCGACCATGAGAGCAGCCAGCTGGGAGACAAGATCAAAGGTTTGGCTAAATATAAAACATACACAGTAAAATATGTGCATGACATGAAAGCAAAAACATAGGTAACACATATCGAAGTAACACCTTTGAACATATAGTGGTATCTCAACCAGGCATTAATAAGTACAAGTAGTTTGGTATGTGTGTCCATTTGCAGGAAGCCACCCAATTTTAAGACAAAGCATTACAGGAAGTGTACTAAAAGCAGTTCTAACAAATGTGTTGATTAAAAAAGGCTGTAAACATAGTATATCAGTGTATCCTTCCCCCCGCCCATGCTCCTCTCCCTTATCTTGTCTCTTGTCCTCTCGTCTCGCTTCTTCCTCTCCATTTTCTCTTCTCCGCTGTGGTTTCCACGTCTTCTCAGCTTTCTGCTGACTTTCTGGCTGAATAAACCTGTTTCGCTAACGAGCAATGACACTTCCAGGTCTCAGTCACAGTTTCCCGATAACAAAATGGCTGTGACTTTCTGCCTCTTTGACATCTGCGTGCGTCTTTCTCGGCTCCCCCTCCCCTCGTCATGGTGTAAAGGAGTCTAACACAGCGTTGTTTCAGCCAAGGATTTGTTTCTGAAGACTGCAGGCTGCTGTTGTGAAAACACACATCCCGGTTATTTGCTGTAGATTTAGGTTTGACTCTTTTCCTGAATCTTCCACCCAGAGGAAAAGAGGTTTAGACATGTCAATGCCAGTTATACTCCTGTACTGTAAACCCAATGTTCATTTGTATGACGAGAAGCTCACAGCAGAGCATTTTACTTAGACCATTTTTGTATTTGTTACTTCTCTCATGTGTCGTTGAGGTCTGTGAAGGTGTTCTTTGTTACAGAGCATATGTCAGTCTGTACAGTTCTCCATTTTCCTTTCATCCAACAGCACAGATGGCTTTTTGTTCTCCTGTCCTTGTTCTCTCCACTTTACAGTAGATGTTTTATCTTTTTTCCGCATCACTTTGGCTTGATCAAATTAACCCAGACGTTACTTAGTCTACTTTTCACTCAACAGAATAAAAAGGGCTTTCTATCGCATGTATTTGAAGTGAACTTCATGTGCTTTTATGTTATTCTTCACATTGTTTTTTACGTTGTTCACAATTTACAGCCTTGGGTATAATGTATTGCTTACTTTTACACAGTTTTGTTTTCCTTTCTTCAAGTATCCTAGCACTGTTTTGATGTCTCCTTGTGTAGAACCTGACTCTTTATTTCTTTACCTCTTTGCTAGATGATGGCAAGTTTCCTGAAGCAGTGCATGTGCTGTTGACCTGGCTGGAGAGAGGAGAAGTCAACCGAAGGAACGCCAATAACTTCTACTCCATGATCCAGGCGTCCAACGGCCACATCCGCCGGCTGACGGGCGAGAAGAGTCAGCATGAGAAGGAGGTGGAAGAGGCCAAAGACAAGTTCAAGATCGCTCTAGCCGGCATAGTTGGTCAATGTGAGTCGGTTCTCAATCACACACACACTTGGATGCATAATTAAGTGTATACTCTATGTACTGTAAGTGTACAACATTGTTATCATTTTTGTATAAAGGTCAAATAAATAGATTATAAGTTAAAGTTTATTACTAGCATACACTTATCATACTCCTTGTTGTGCAGTATAAGTACAGGAGGAGGATAATAATCCATACTTGGCCAAGTTTCTGGTTCTGTGTAAGTTTCCTTATCATAGGAACACACACTACATAAACACACTGTAAGAATGTTTCTGCCTGAAGTTCACAATGCTGCAAATACGTAAGTATACGATTGTTCACAGCCCATCATCAACTCTCACACCATGCACAGACCATGTGTGCTCAGCATAGTAAGACACACATTGTGGATTTATAGGTTATTGAGTTAAAAAGGTGTCATGAAAGACATTTTGTTTAATGCTAGTTTGTTTTTGGGAGGATGGCTTCAAGGTAAGTTTAATGTATTTCCTAACAGTGTTATATGACTCTACATTTTGCATTCATCGTCCTGCTCATGTTACTTCCGAGATACAAATATCTGAAACATTAAAGAAAAAAGAATTCTGGTTCATGTGACCTTGGTGGAATATGTATTCATGTTTTCTTTCGATGAAAGTAGCCAAACACATTAATCGCATGAATACTGTGGAGGCCAAACATACACAGCAAATGCAGGCTTGGCTCATTCCAGCTGATGAAAGGCCAAAGGAAAAGCCTTCTTCTACCCACCTTTGACAGCCTAGGCTGTGCAGCTGCTGGTTAACACCATCGCCTGCGGCACTTTGTCTCCCTATATCCCACAACATTCATGTCAAATAGAACGTAAACATCTTTCAACATCAAGTGAAGTTCCCAGTTTTTGATTTCTGGATAAAATACATGCAGAAGACGATGGAAGGTGTATATTTGTATAAACCACACGGAGACAGAGGTTGTTGCTAGTGCTATCCATCCTCCACCATTTCAGCCCAAACAAACACTTTCCTATTCATGGCCCTGCCCTCCTCCTGCTGCATTGCTGGTCATATTAATGATATCACAGAGACTGGCCTCCTGTGAGGGCGTTTACAAGTCTGTTCATATCATATCAATTCGGCCAGTCTCGTTTATTTTTGTTGCCCTCCACTTATGTCTGTCTCTGATGGAGTACGTCACCTTTACAGGGCAAGTCGCACATATTGTCACTTAATCCCGATGATGTGTAGCCATGCCGATGGTTTTATGTGCCCTGGTTTTAAGTTAGAGGCCTCTCAGTCTTCTGCTGCTGCACTAATACGGAGGAGGAGCAGAGATTCCATTATTGGTGCTCGAAGCATTGAAGAAATACCTTTGAAAGGCTTTAAAAGCATCTTGGCCTTTCTAGAATAATATGTTATTTTTTTTAAGATAATCTGCAGAGTCTCTATTTGAACTTCTTTGTTGCATATAAGCTGACAAGCCTGAAATTCTGTCTGTAGCATCTCCTCTCTTCTCTGCCTTCACCATCGATCTGCTCCATCAAATTACAGGGTTCTGGGAAGATTTTATTGATCTCTGTACTGTTCACTCTCTCGCTCACTCTGCAAGCGCGCACACACACACACACTTAGTTGGTGGTGATATTGACTCCCCCCCCCCCCCCC
>NW_011369945.1:5289377-5290915 GCF_000735185.1 Notothenia coriiceps
GTGGGGCGGGTGCGGTGGGCTGTCGCGGGGGGGTGGACACTGCTTGCGCAGGTGTGGTATTACGCTTCCTTTTCCCCCCCCTGTGTACATTAGGACCTCTGGGATACAAAGACCACCCATACACACATGACCACTCACATGACAACAGATAGATAGCTGAGAGGGGAATGACTATATCAATACCCAATAAGATCAACCCTGACAGCATACACATCACATGTATGAATAGTTTAATACCTCAGAGTCAAAGGTCTGCTCCTAATAAAGGACTCCGTTACTCAAAGACGTTTTTGTTAGCTCAGTTAAGTGTTATGTTTCTACACTGGCAATTTGCAGATACAGCTTTACTGAAGGGTTAACTACTGACGCTTGAAGAGTTGTGAATAGAGAACACTATTTTACTTTAATGAGATGTCCTTGGGCAAGATTATTAACAGTCTTCTGCTGCAGTCAAGCTGCAGGGTGGTCAACAGTTTCACGCTTAAAGTAAAAAGGTTATTATTGAGCGGCTTATTGTTGCTTTGCAAAATGTCCCTTGTTAAATAAATGTTAAAGAAGAAATCCATGCTAACATCTCTAGAATGTCTTTGTCAACACCCTGATGTTTCGAATGTTTGTTTCACTCTCTTAGTTTAGCATTATAACTAATAATATGTGTCACACAAAGTAAAGCTGAGCCTGATTAGAAATGTCATTAGTTTTAAAGATATTTGATTATACAACAAAGAATTTAACAACAAAAAATCTGGTTATAAATTCAAAGTAAAAGTTTTTAATACTTAATTTAGATGCAATTCATCCAATTATCGACAAGACAATTTAATCAAAACCACATTTGTACTTCCTGGAGCCAGAACACTGGCTCACACATTTCTTATTTTCGATATGAAGTAGGATATCATATATTATTTATGTATGTAGGAAAAGGGCATGATTTACTTAGTTTGTTTAAGCTTTGCGCGTGGGACCTAACTGACCAACCATCTACGAGTTGATGCACTTGCATCAGCTGGTAAGTATTTCACACACTTTTACACACACGTGTATAAACAAACACAAACACACACACACAGAGAGTGCTTAACATCCCTAGTTGACTCCACTTTCTCACTCCTCTGCTCCTTCCCACCTGCCCTCTGTCTTTCTTTCTCTCTGTGTCTCTGGATGGTCTCTGGTCCTTCCCTGCGTCCCGCCACAGTTGAACAGATTGTGTCTGTATTCCAAGCTGCTTCCAAACAAAAGGCATGGGACCATTTCACCAAAGCGCAGCGCAAGAACCTGGACATGTGGCGCAAACAAGCAGAGGTTAGTACACTTTGATTTCATCCTGTTGTTCACGTGATTTATGGAAACATAGACCTTTTTGTTCAACGCCTGTCTCTCTCTTTACTCATTGTAAAAAAAAAAAATTGATAGTTGCTTATATTAGGGCTACATACTTTTACTCGATTTCAGCAAAATAGGTGAAGTCAAAAGAGCAGACTCCTTGTTACAGTAAGTACAGAACAGGTACCTGCTCACTCCAGGTCAAAACCTCC
>NW_011369945.1:5290937-5320030 GCF_000735185.1 Notothenia coriiceps
CCCCTCCCTCCCCTGTGAATTGGATACATGCTGCTGGGTGAGTTTTCCATCTCTAAGGGTGTCCAGGAGACAGGTAAATCTGTATAAGCCTTCTCCCCCTGCAACAACACATGTAATGTTCTTTGAGAGGATAATTAATGATGAAATTCTTGAGACATAAAAGCGTGTTATTCATCTTAAAATGTAGCATTTTTATAATCAAGTACCTGCTTACCTTTTATTTTTGTTCTGCCGAATGGATCGTAATTAGCATGATGAAGGGTGGTTTGTAATGAAGGGTCTGGAGTGTGGTGCAGTCCTGGGTCTAATGGACAATATAAGATCAAATCTAATTGGTAAGTTTCCTTGAACCTCAGTATTAAAAACAAAAAGGAGATTAAAGGTGAAGCAGCATTCATCTTGTACAAAAACTCCTCTTTAAAGGTAGGTGATGCCAATCCAAATTGTTGTTTTTAATTTTAACTTTTGCTGCAGAATCATATAAATAATGAATAATATAAAACTTTACCCATCTGTTTGTTAAAACCTTTCCTTATAATAGCTTTGTGGAGGTCTCTTAACACACACTTGATGAGTAGGTAGGAAGCTGGAGGAAGCAGGTGTATATGCAAATGCTGGAGTGCATGTCTGATCGTGTGACGTCAGTAAACCTCTTCTGTATTGTTGTCCATTCCCTCGTCAGTCCTTGAAGGTCCCTAAAGGATATGCTCAATGGAGAATCACTGTATATATACACTGAGACAGGAAGTATTGAAATCTGTTCTGTGGATACCAGAGTGTTTTCATCAGGCCTCCAGGGATCTGTCTGTTCTTTCTTTTTGTTTCCTTTATAAAGAGGCTGTATACACACTGCATGCACCAGGGAGTGGAGCATGGATGCAAGTAAAGAGACCACAGTGTGTGGACATTTCACTGCATTGTATGTCCTTACTAAGAAAACATTAGTATGAAAAAAGTGTTTTAACTGACACACTGGTTCAAAAAGTATTGGTAGTTTTTCAGCGTGTCTCCACATACACTGTTTTTTATTCTGTGTGTGTAGGTCTCTGTGTGTTGTGTGAGACAGATTAAGTCATTTTGACACAAAGCTCTTGGTTCAGCATTTTCCCAAATTGCGTCTGTATTGTCTGTGCAGCTGCCTGTTAGCTTCTAGGGAGTTTATACACAGTAGAGCATTAGCCGAGATCATTGAATAGCAGGTGTGATAGGTGAGGTAACACTTGAGTGGCTAAAAAATATATATATCCCTCAAAAATATTGGACAGCTATGTACGGCAATCCAAACAGGACATTTGACAAAGCGGCATTTCGCAAAGAAGAAAAAAAAATGACATTAATCTGAACGAGAGGGATGGGTTATTGTTTTTACAACATAATTTCCCGATTATTTGAGAATAAATCCTTTTAGTGGGTTAAGTACATTCTTAGAATAAGTGAAAAAATTGATTTAACTTCTGTTTGACAGCCTTCACACTGTAAAAATAAGAAACTGTAAATGTATGCAATCATTTAGGGCATTCATAATTAATATCTAATTCTTAACTGTGAATTATTTTTCATTTATTTAATATTAGAAATGTATTAGTCCGGACAAACTTTTTCTGTTGAGATTCCTGGAAAAGGGACAAAAAAACGTTGATTCAAGAACAAAACTCTGATATTAGATCAGTATACAAACGTCAAATGTCCTGTTTGGATTGCCGTACGTAGCTGTCCAATATGGCACACCAAGCATCGCTAACACTCTGAGCCAGGGCCGTTTCTTCCTATAGGCGGACTATGCAGATGCATAAGGCCCCCGCGGCCCCTTGGGGGCCCCCAAGCTGAAAGTAATTTTTTTTTTTTTCATCCAAAAAAAAAAAAGTATAATTCATACACAAAAATATGAACAAAATTGGTAGAAGCGGGAGGGCTGAAGCATAGCTTATGGAAAGTAGCCCTCCCGTGCATCATCCTAATACAACATCCGCATTATTGCGTCAAAAACGTATAGCAATTAAGGAGTACAAAGAAATAATCAATAGCAGTTTCAACTAAAAACTAGATATAGGGTCGTTTTCTGCACATGTTAATAGCAGTTTCAACTATCTTTTTTTGGAATATAAATATATACATAGGTACACATGTGCTTGGCAAATTAATAATAATAATAATAATAATATATGCATAATTGCATATACACATTGTGAACACTTATTTTCAAGTGACTTTTTTTACATTCATATGTTCACGCTGTGGTTTGGAACTGCTTTTGAATATTATTCGGCATTTTGTTATGGAAAATGTTGTGCATAATCAGTACTGTTTTAAGCTGTACTATGTCAACACATTTTAATATATTGAGTTTTTTAAATATGGGAGTTGTGTGTTCATATTTACCAACACCACAGACTGTTCGTAATACTTTTTTTTGGGATGTTATTATTTTTTGTAGATTTGTTGAGTACGTGTTTCCCCATATTTCGGAGCAGTAGTAAAGGTAAGGGAGAAATAGACTGTTATAAAGAGTATTTTTTCTTCAAGAATGTTCTTAGTATGATACAAAATACCTATTGTTTTTGACAATTTGGGTTGTACATAATTTATATGGTGCTTCCAATTGAGTTTTTCGTCAACAAGCAGTCCTAAAAATGTACATGCACCAACTTTTTCTATCTCGGTATTGCAAATCCATATAAAGCAGTCATTTCTACTCTCAGACTTTGTATTGAATAACATGTCATTTGTTTTGGCCACATCAAGGGATAATTTATTAACTGCAAATCAGTTACATAGTATTTCTAATTCTGCATTCACGATTTTAACAAGATCACCAAGATTATGATGGGAGCAGAGAATTCAAAGTTCAGGTTCAGCCTCACTATATTTGGGCATAATTAAAATTAGCAATCTTTATTTGTAGACAGCCAAGCCCCCTCCTGTGTTCGGTGAAGCATTACATGCTTAAAAATCCAATGTAGGATATAAACACAACTAAACTGCAATGATAGCAAAGCTGTGGCTTGTGTTCTTGGGGTAATAAAGTCCAAATCATTGTTGGGCTGTCACCCAATGAGTGACGTCTGAGGAAGATGAAAAATGTAAATCAAACATTGTTGAGAAAATGATGCATCTCTTGCATTTATTGACATAGAGGAGCCTTATTGTTTACCTTTTTAATATACTTTTTGTAAGATTCAATTGCTTGGTTTTCGTGAAATTAGCCTGTTTTCCTATTAAAGTGTAACAGATTGATGCATCTCCACAGATCATCTTAAAGGCTTCGGAATCCACCCCATTGTAGTTAAAAAACTGTAAAAACTAGGGCCCCCAAACAGCATCTTACATAGGGCCCCCAAAAAGCTAGAAACGGCCCTGCTCAGAGCTAACCTGTACTGGAGAGAGTATGTGTAAAAAAGCAGGAAATAAAAAAAAGGAACTCACCTTGTGGTAAACCCACAAGAGAAAAAGCCTTTGAGCTCCATACTGCTTCAGAAATAATCCTTGATGTGGTTTGGAACATGATATGGCGTTTAATCACGGCAGCATTAAGCTGTATCTGCCGGTAGAATTCTGAGACCTTTAATGTTTAATGTTACAATAAAAATGTGCGCAAAATGTTCCCTAACCGGGAATATCTACTTTTTCCCTTCAAGTTTCGTTATTAGAAAGCTGGTCTTGAATTCAATTCCAAGTGGCATTAAAGAAAAGTCATAAAAGTAACTTAGTAAAAGTATGAACCCTGTAAAATGAATGAAAATGTAGATTGAATTACATGCCAGCCAACATAATCAAAGTCACTGGCCGTTTCTCAATGTCGAGTATACGTGCTGCAGAGCCACTATTATTATTTATTATATTAAGTATACTACGTCATCGAGTGGCGCCGAAGGACTGTTTAAATGCATGTTAAATGCCCAGCATTCAGCGCCACTCGATGACATAGTATACTTAAAATAGTGTCTCTGCAGCAGGTATACTCGACATTGAGAAACGGCCACTGACTTGCTGGTGAACATAGCTGACCATTTAGCAACTAAAGAGACAGATATTTCCCCGAGATGTCAAATGGAAAAACCGACCTTGAAGAGAGTAAATATTGGACTGACCTTGACTTTCATTGATATGTAGGTGTCGTATTTATAGCATGGACTCCAAAAAAACAGGCATTGCAGGTATAAAGCTTCGGTGAACGTGAAACACTGAGAAAAAGAACAGGAACTGGGATCGTATGTCAACGGTTGCTGTATTGTTTTGTATTTGTATACGTTTTCCAATATTAATACATAAAAAAACATCCATTAGAAAGTGATAACCCATAGAAAATGCAGCCCTGTTACACCACAGGCTAATTAACAGTTGCCTAAATCCGCATCCAACAGTCTTGTCTGAGTCATGTTTCTAACAATTTGATGAAGAAGTAGTCCAATATGTATTCACCATTTTGGTTTGGTTCCCATCAACTACTGAAAAACTATTTGGGACTCTTGGCTTGCCTTGATGCTTGAATTTCCCCACCAGCGACTTGTTTACTTCAGCTCTCTGTCATTTACCGCTGGGCTGCTGGAGCACGCTCAGCCTGTCAGAGCTGGAAACCGCTGCCTTTGGTTTTATATGTGGGAGTAATAAGAGCTTCGGGACCCAGCCATACATTCTGTGTGAAGGTCAGAAAACCAAAATAATGGGCTCAAAGTGTCAGAAAGCTGCATAGAGCTGCAGAGGTGGGTTCTAATTCCTAGGTACTCTCAGCACAACTGCTCATTATTTTACATTACAGGGTCTGATTTGATTCAAAATATAAATATTGCTCAAAGCAAGTTTATTCTCACATTGATCATAAAGGCTGCAGTGAAAATGACTGGCAGCCACTGGTCAGTGTAAAGAGCATAGGTAAGTAAGTGTTTCTCAGGGGTAGTTTATCATCAAACAGCCAGCCAGTTTCACTCTCAGTCGTATTGTATATGCAGTATGAATCTCAGGCCTGGAGGTGAAATATGGAGGAGCGGGCAGCGGCGTTGAGTAGCTGCAGCTCCGAGGCAGAATCAGACAACAGCTGCCTCCCTCTATCAGTGTTTTGATGTGCTGTGTGCGTGCTTGTTTGTCAGCAGTGGATGTGTGTCTGTGCACTGGATGTGTGTCTGTGCACTGTGTAGTCCATACACACCCACATGGTTGTGTGTCTGCATGTGCTTGTGTGTGAAGAGCACCTGTTTGACCCCTGCCATGGGCCCAGGCTGATAACGTCAGCTGACACATGGTTGTATGTTTGTTTACTCATGCAGCTTCTGGCCCTCAGTGTTTTTCAGTTTCATTGATTTGATAGAGAGCTTGTTTCTATCTCCTGGTAATATGTTTACAAGTGTCTTTCAATACAAGCTTGTATTGTAAAGTGAAGACACCTTTTATCTTTCCAAAATCTGATGCCCAGATATATTTTTCTTTTTTTTAAATTAATCATGGGTGGCTAATACTAAAGCTGTGAGGTTACTAACAATGAGTATGGTTGTATGGAGTCTTGTGATAGCTCAATCAGTGTAATAATAACAATAAATACTTGTTGGCTTATTGCTGACTAGCTCACCTTGCTATATAAGGTTACATGTGTTATTTGTATTAGCCTGTAAATAGCTAATTCAATAGCCAGGAACAGGACATAACTCATTATCTTTTCATCCGTTTGTGTAGTCAGTCACAACATTTTCCTTAGAGATATCATGTAAGTGACATTTTAAGCATTAGCCCAACTTTCTCACTTCTATCTAGAGCTGTACAAATTAGTCAAATAGAGGATTTTCGGACAGACAAAACTAAACATTTAAATACATTACCCTGGTTTTTGGGAAACTAGGATGGGCATTTTCAACTGTTATAGACCAAACAATGAACCAATTCCTCGATAATAAGTAATCATTAGTTTCTGCCCTACTTCTTCAAGCCACCCATTTTTACATGAACCCTGACTTCGATGTCCGTGGTCTTTTTGTGTTGCACCCTCTGAATGGAAAAGAGATTGCTCGTGTGTCTCTTAACAGCATCGTTAGCTGTGCTCTCTATACTCCGGCTCCAGTGTCATACGACCTCTTGTTTTTTTAATGGAGATACTGTGTACTGCAGTAGCTGAAACATCTGCTGACAACAGGGAAGGAAAGCTGAATGTTATTTAAAAACCCTCAGATACTCACCAACCGTATGTTCGTGGTTTGTCTGATAATGGTCTGTCTGCTGTGTGTAAAGCTTTTCAAGGATTGTGTTTGTCTTGCGTTTTACACAGACCTTGAGGGTTTGGTTTAATTTACAGCTAATTCAATTCATCGTTTTGACCTTAATCTTTAAATCATTTTTAAACCTGCTTCTGGTTACTGATCTCCAGATGGATATAATCATTAGTAATTCTGCCTGTAAGGGGGGAATGAATGAGAGACAATTGTTATATTTGTTTTTTACAGCTATTGTGGGTTTCCAAATGTGGTTCTAAAACACTAACAGTAAGCATAATGAACAGTATACACACAGTTAAGACACATTTAATGCTTTGTCGTCCTGAATCAGTGTCATCTGTTTCACTTTTTGGCAGAAGTCGTGGTTGCCAGTGTCAAACACTGATAAAGTATTTTAGCTGCATGAATGTGAATGCTTTTCCCTAGTAACAAGAGCAGCTAAGTAAAAAAAATGTGTTGTCTGGCTATATTTGGGCAACCATCTGCCTTATCACTGTGCCAGAGGGAGAATTAAGCCCCTGCTCTGAGACCTTGTTTCGTGTACACTCCTTTGTTCTGCAGTGATCTGTTCCAAATATTATTTACAATAACAACGACACCAATAAAGTTGCCTCATTGACGATCCTTCTTCTCCTAGCATCTGTTAAAACGCGCATCTCCCATGAGTGTTTGCAAGTGCTGACCCGCCCCCTCTATTGGTTGTGTTTTGCAGGAGATCAGGAACATGCACAGCGAGCAGCTGATGGGTATACGGCGAGAGGAGGAGATGGAGATGTCGGACGATGACATGGAGGACCCCCCCGACAGCAAAGACTCTGAGGACTCAGGTATGCAAATGTTGTCGGTTCAACGCTTCTGTCAACATCACAGGCCAAGCAGTGATCCAGATCTTCAGAGGAGGCAGCTGTGTTTGACTGAAATGACAGTAATCATCCCCCAAGCATCTGACAACCAGCTGACAACTCCACATGAATAAAAAACAGATTCAAAGTACATCAAGATGCTGACACCACTCACGCTTACTGAGTTGATGTTAAACATGACTACTTAATGACCAACCCAGTCCACCCTGGTGTGTGTGTGTGTGTGTGTGTGTGTGTGTGTGTGTGTGTGTGTGTGTGTGTGTCANTTCAAATGATAATAAACATTAGCATAAAGCATACTTGTCCACTCATATGTTGATAAGAGTATTAAAAACTTGAAAAATATTCCTCTAAGGTACATTTAGAACAGATCAAAAATGTGCGATTAATTTGCCATTAATCGCGATTAACTATGGACAATCATGCGATTAATCGCAATTAAATATTTTAATCGACTGACAGCCCTAATAAATATAGTATAAGAATATGGCAATTCGCCTTTATTGATAGCATACATTTAGGAAAAAGAATTAAAAAACGAATATCCGAATAATGAAATTGAAACCCGAATAGTTGGCCAACGAATGAATATTCGAATAGTCGAATATTCGGGTACAGCCCTACCGTGAAGTTGTTTGCCTGCTAGTAAACCCAAAGCAGAAGAAGAAGAAATGACGTCAGCGGCTTCATTTGCGTAATCTTCCCTCAGGGACTTATTCCGATGTGAACGCAATCTGTACCTAGTTCCATGGGGGTACTAAGTTCTGGCACTAAGTACGGCAAAGTACTTGGTGTGAAAGCGGCTAATGGTCTTAAAGTTCTTCTAATCTGTTGATGTTTAGTTTTCAGTTTATTTCAAGGAAAGTGATTAATGAATGGTGCCCCTCCTGGTTGAAAGCAGCTCAAGGCATCATCAGGACAAGCATTGATTTGTTTGCTGTGGGAAAAACTTTGCATTATAGGGTAGGAACATCTTGGTCTATTGCAGCAATATTTAACTGCCTCAGAGACCCTTGTCTTTGATGAACATTGTCAAATAATGTATATTTGTTATTTTTCATTTGTTGTGAAGAGCACACCTTCATGTATAATGCAATAAATTCTTTTTTATATCTTAATACCCACATTTAGTTTATTATTTGGAAGACCCAGCAGAATCCTCCATTTCTCTTCACATTATTACTTTTGTCTTCTTTTTCTTGAACTTGAATCACTGGATATTTGTCAAGATTAAATTGTTATTTCAGTGATATTACAGCAATAATTCAGTAATATCATATTTGAAACAACAGCCTTTGAATGCTCAGCATAATTAATTTGTTCGTGAGAGTTGCCAGGGTTATATTTAAACTAACACAATGTGGCTTGGCTGTTCATTTACAATTCATTATGTCAAAATATTGATTCTGTTATTAATAATTATGTTGAATTAAACCTATAAATATGTAACTAAAGACAAATGAAATTGTCTTGCTGAAATTAGGCCATACATTTGTAAATCAAGCAGAAAAGGTTTGCCTTTTGAAGCAAAAAGCCGTACCCATCTAAATTAAATGAACCTTTATGTTCGTTTGTCATGAATTATGTTCATGAAAACTAGATTTTACGGTGTTCGCTCATTTCCAAACATCTCTTCTCCTGCTTGGATAACTCTTTGCGTAAAGAATAATCTTTCTGAACTGGAAAGCGCTCAAATTATTCAGCTTTTTGATAACTGGATTTGATGTTTTCACTTTTCTGCTTTACATGAAAAACAAAGGCCATATTTGTACCCGGTTGAACGTTTTTGTATCTCACCTACATCAGAGACCATTGTATGAGACTTGTCTCATGAATTATTGATATATTATCATGTGAAATTGAGTATATCTTTCTTTATTTTAAAAATGATATCCTTATAATCCTCAATTTTACACACTGATGATTATTCATAAAAACAACTTTCTGTAACTGTAACAAAACATTTTAAATGTACTCCCCTAATCTAATGAAAAGCTCAATATTTTTTACATAAAACAACACAAAAGGCTTTTCTATAACTGCTTATTTGCTTACTTTGACTTGAATCAGCATTGGCTGTCAAAATCACTTTTAGATTCGCTATACCGTGTCTCTTATCTCACACAAGCTTGACACATGTGTTGTCCGCTTGGAAAAGATACCCTCATTGGATAACATTGATATCATCTATTCAAGTTTATTATACAAAAACCCTTTTATATCCATGTGCTGAAATGTATTTGGTTGACAAGTGTGTTTCACAAATACAAAATAACTACTGCACATGCTTCAGTGAAATGTGCCCTTATAAAACAGCAGCAGCTCATGAAAGGGACTAATGGATTTCTGAGAGAGCAGAAACTGAGGGACAGCTATAATATGTAGTTCATTATAACCAGGATAATTATCAGAAGACAGTGGGCTGTCACCATGTGGACTGCCTGAGGTTTACTGTGCAGTGTTATTGTGCGCTCTCATTCATTGGAGTCATTAAACCAAATTGTGTCTAATGAATAGTAATAGGATCACAGAGGGGAACATACTGCAAACATACCCATTCTGGCATCTCATTAAATACCAGTGGCTAAAATAATATTTTAGAAGACTAAACAACAACCTCATGTTTTTATATCCTAAACCACAATCAGTATCCAAAGGTATCTCCCTTTTTCTTCAGTGTCATTCATTTATACATTAAGGGTGTGACAAAATAATGATACACAATTTGTATACATTGCATTTAAAGGGGCCCTATTCTGCAAAGGTTCAGGTTCATATTTGTATTTACTGTAGTGTCGCTACTGTGACATTTGTACATGCTTTAGTTTTCAAAAATGTATTTTTTTACCTGGTGCATCTAATCAAGGGCTTCATTAGTTCAGGTGTGATTGAGCTAGAACACACATACGTTTGATTGCATGTTAGAAACATGGCAAAAGTCAAAATAATGGTCTCAAAAGATCAGAGAAAAGATCATTGCCTTGCTCAAAAAAGGAAAAGGATACTCAAAGATAGCAAAATCACTGAATGTTCCTAGAGATACAGTTTGCAAGCAAAGTTTGCAAGTTCAAAGTTAAAGAAACGGTAGCTATACTACCTGGACGTGGCAAAGCTACCTGATGTTTCAGTTTGAACAGTACTAAGCACTGAAGGGCTCCATGCACGGAATCCAAGACGTACACCACTACTGACCCAAAAGCACAAGAAAAGTGGGCTCCAATATGCTGGTGTCTGCATCACGTTTGCAGCAGGTCAAAACAGCAAAAGGGTGCTCTAAGTACTGAAGTTACTTGTCGTGAAGGGGTTGAATGCTTTTTAGACTGCGGTATTCATTAAAAGTAGCATTTTTTGGTTTAATTTGGTTAAAAACCCTTGTATTATGTGTCTCACTGAAACAGTTATTTTGTCATTTGTTTATTGCAAACAACTAAGAAATGGTATGTTTTTCCAATAAACCTTATGAGCAATGGGGCTTGAATCATTCTGATTGCAACTGCACACTCGCTCCTGAGTCATGTACAGCAACATCGTTGTTTTCTCTTCAGCGAGCGCCCTGGCTGAACTTAAGTGTCCAGCGCCCTCCACTTTCCCACTCTATGGTAATGTGGCTGTTGACATTAAGCTCTTATGTCAGAGCTCAGCTTCGCCACAATAATATCAGATGTTTAGCTGCTTCAAATGTATCAAACCGGTGGTCATGAGGTGGCTGAGTGCCTTTGAAATAAAAAATACACTGGCAGAGATGACTAAAAATGAAAATGATTGGCATGTTTGGCAAAGCTCCTGGGAGTAACTGCCGCACAACAAACAAACAGCAGCCTCATAACTCTAGCATGAGCGATAAATCATGTTCAAAGGCTTTGTAAATTCTAACATAAATCACCTTATAGTAGCAAATCAAAGATGATCAAAACCCTTACATCAGTTTCTTCGGGTAAGCATGACAAAGTATTGTGTTTGGAAAGAATTGTATTTGCTCATAAGCTGGACCACCACAGAGCACTGTTATCCTCAGTGTCTCATCTGCACTGCTAAATATACAACAGAGACAAGCAATGGATCATTTATAGAGATTCCAAGGTTTAGAGAAAAAAGAAAAAGCCACATCTTGACATTTCCCCTGCTTACATCCAAGTCTGCATGTCATTTTCATGAAAACAATGTTAGTTCCCTTTGTAACGCTACATGAAAAATTACAAAAACAAACCTTGGAACAAACCAGCAGCCGTGGGGACTCGCCTTTGTGACAGAAGAGCGGCGCTACGTAGATGAAACAATAGTGTTTATGTCTCTGGTGGTTACCAAAGCCTTCCTGCAGTGTCTAGTTATGCAGCGCTGTACAATTAAATGTGTCTAAAGTCTGAACATGTAATCAAACACGTGAATGAATTGCATGGCTGTATGGTAAACTCTGGTGGACTGTAAAAAGGCATTTACTCAAGTACTGTAATTAAGTAACATTTTGAGATACTTGTAATTTACCTCGGTATTTGAATGTAAGGCTCCTTTATACATGTACTCATGTTATATAGTCATAGGTTACCCAGCAGCAGTATGCACATTTACAAGCTATGACATTAATGTAATAAATCATCATCCAGTATTTAACATTCGATCCTGAAATAGGTATTTACCCATAACTTTAAGTAGATGTGGCTCTGCCCTTGAAACCAAACTAAAATGTAATTTTAAATTGTTACCATATAGTCTATCTAAGTAATTAAACGTCGTAATTCTAATTGAATGTTCTTGTTTGTTATTAATAATATAACCAACATGTTCTATCCAGTTATTGTACCTGCTGGGTATTCACAAGGCAGTTACCCAGACAACCTCTCTGTATACATTATTGCAATACATTCTCCCAATAAAATATTCTAAGGCACCTCACACAATAAAACAATGTGTGAAATCACTCATATAAATCAAAGAGAAATGGTTTCCCCTGCTCCAGATGTTTGATATGCTTTAATGCACTGTTCCATGTCATTGTTTTTTTTTATTCAGCTAAGAGAGATCTGCAGTACCACTGGGAAACTTTCCCGTAAACAGTCTCTGGTATCGTTCAGGTATTCAGATCTGTGTCATTTTATTAAATATATTATTAATATATATGCTAATGCACAATTTGAATGTACTTCTTTAATTGTGTATTCTACCATGGCTGCTGCTTGATATTAAAAAACAAAAACATCATTGTTCTCAGTGTTTCCCCGAGGTTTACTGCCTTGGCAGGGTGCTGCTCGGGTACCCCGAAAAAAATGTTCGGGGCACCCGAATTTTTTTTATCCTCTGGAGCAGAGAGAGGAGCTGTGGATTATTGTTATTGATATCAATAACAATAATCCACAGCTCCTCTCTCTGCTCCAGAGGATAAAAAAAATTCGGGTGCCCCGAACATTTTTTTCGGGGTACCCGAGCAGCACCCTGCCANAGATACATTTCTGCGACTTTTGTTTGTTTGTTTTTCATCATGCCAGCAATCTGATACTTTAATAAAAAAACGATTAACTACAACAAAAAGCCGATACATTGGTGTTGAATGGATTTTTTTCAAATTAGTTTTTTGACATGTATACTTTCGTTTTTGAAGAATCGTTTTGTTATCTTTCACGTTTTATCACTATCTTTCCTTCTTCACACTTCGCCGAACCTGAATAGTGAACTTAGGCATTGTTCTGATTACACAATTAAAAGTTTTGGTGTGGGAACAACTAGGTATACAAGATTTTAAATTGTGTTGAAGCCTCACTTTCTCACTACGCCGCGGATGTAGCCATGTAGTGGCATAACAATGTACGCACTGCAGGACCAACCATTATTTTTCATTATTAATAAGATGAGACTCCTATAATTATTTAATTATTATCGTGTATATCGATACGGGCAGTGGAAGAAGCAGTTGTGAGGAAATCTGCCGCGACGGAGGCCGCTGAAAGTATAAGGGGTTACTTCATCTGATTTGACTACACTTGAAACCCAGAAATAGTCGATCTCAATTTATATAGGCAATACATCCAACGTGCCATTGCAAGCCTGAAGGGATATAGCCAGCTTGCGTGATTGAACTCTTTGTGAAGATGTGAAAACAACTTGGGTTAATGAAGGTTTTTCCCCTAATGGCCAAAAAGCTTTATTAGGACACTAAAAACTGTGCGAGCAAATACGTTTACTACTCACAAGGACAACAACAGGCTTTACACTATAATTTCGGTAGGTTAGGAATAGGTTTTTTTTTACGAGATGCACTTAATTGTTACAGATCCTTATGCTTATTGAAGGGAAATATATTAAAGTTGATTATTAAAACATTTTTGGAGGGAAATTAGAATGAAAGAGTGGGTGGATTATACGTTGAGAAAGAACAGAATGAGCCCCTGGGAGGAAAATGGGAACACCAGAACAATGTTGAAGTTTGAAACTGTCTCTCCCGCCGTGCGTGAATCATAAGATGACCCAGAATGCTGTTTTTGGGAATCTGATGAGCTGTAGAAAATAAATGTGTCGTCATGTATCTCGACGGCAAAGTATATCAACTGTCCAATCGCCCTTTTGTTTACTCGGATGATTATTTCTTAATTCTACTCATGCTTTGAAATCCTCATTGAACTAATTTCTTTCCTATTAAAGTTGCAAATTAGAGGGGGTAGCGTTCACTTGAGCAGAGGGTGACCCAGAAATGAACTTTCATTAAAGGCATAACAAGGAACAAGTTTCTCCCCCCCCCCTTTTTTTTCATTTTTAAGGAAACCAACGTATAATAACAGGAAGGGTGTTTTCCTTCACACCTAACCTGCCAGTATGTCTGTTTTTGCAGGTTCAGGGGCCTTCCTTCAGGTTCAGCACTTGGTTGTTCAGCTGCTGCTGTCTGCCACACTCTCTCCAGCTCTGCCCGTTTTCTTTCAAGTTTCTTCCTCATTGTTTAACAGTTGCTGCAACCCAAGGACAACAGTCAGTAATATATGCTATGTGGAACTACTAACCGTGCAATGTTAACCTTCGTACGGCACAAAGCAGAGGAACAATGAGCATTGTGATTTATTATTATTATTATTGATTATTCATTATTAGCATTGCAATCCCGTCATCGTGGTAATTAGAACTTTCGGAAGCAATTACCTCGACGTGAATTTATATCTTAATAACATTTTGACAGAGAAAGCAATCATTGTATATTTTCGTTTTTATACTCTACCGTTCAAGGCGTTTGAAAAGGAGGATTTTTCCCCACTATCCTTTGCTATAACGCCACATCTCTCTCCATGTATGTTTTTCTGATGACATTTTTTTTTACACTCATTGGGGTTATTGATCCGTTTGCCTGTTGAAACAGGAACTAGGTGTGAGAAGCTTTGTAGCTCAGTTGTCTGCCATAACCATATGGAAAGATTCCCCCGCTGCTTAATTTCAACAACGAGGAGTTCCTGAGACGCGGAGGTTTACAGCCAGGAGTTGTCCTCTGTAATGGCAACACTCACGATTCCTATGTGTTAGGCATATCGCTCACAAACTAGGAAACAGGTTGCGAGGACCGCTATTGAACACTATTTGCAATGTTGTGCTGTCTGCGTGACACAGCACACCAGTTTCATTGTCTTGAAATTGCATTTATTCAGCTAATCTTTTCACAAATGTAAGAGTGAAGGTAATTACTCTGTGTAGCAGGAAATGAAAAGCAGGGGTGTTACATGGATTCTCTTCTTAACATCAAGCATTTAATTTCCATTACTGTGAAGGATGGCTAAGTTAGCACTTGAACATTTCCAGAAATGGCTCAATGAGTGTTTGTTTTAGTATTTAAAAGTGAGCTTAATCGTGTTTGGAACTTTAAGGGTTGTTCTTTAAAAGGTGGAAAGGTTGGCGCACATGTAGTTTAGTGAAAAAAGAAATAAATGTGACCAAAATCCCAGATCTCGGTGCAGCAGATGAAAGTGTTGCACTGTAAACGGTAAATGTGTGGATGTTAAAAAAATACTTCATTGGTTTACTAGTTCCGTGGTGGGTTGTAATCCTTCCATCTGCCTATGCAAGATCACGTTATCGTATTGACGCATCGCCAGAGCCTATACTACATTGTACGTTGGTGGTACGATCGTATTCCCAAGAGCTGCACAGCTGAGATTTAGTAGTGGATAAGGAAGTTTGTGTTGCAGTATGTGTCTGTGATACAAATTGATCGCGATACATGGTTTCAGTGGCGTCTTTAGGTGGGGTTGTGTGTTTTTTCATCACAACTGACATGTGTGCACAGATGCATTGCGCTTATTTAGTGACATTTTCCTTTTAATAACGTTAAAAAATGTATTATAAAGGTATTTTTGGGTGTATATGACTTTCTGATGATAGATATATTGTTTGTTCAGGTGATTGCATTTGAATTTCCACGTTACATAAGTTCTTATTGTTTGCTCATATGTATTTATGTCGAGCATGTTGCTGCCTGGCTCAGTCTTGATAATGTAGTTAATATGATGAACGTTTGAATACAGCAACTCCAATATATATACTTGAACTAATATCGAGGCCCGTTTACAATATATCAAATACTTTTTATAATCTTCCTTTATATACGCCTACAATTGTCTAAATAGCTTTGGATTTGTTCAGGAAGTATCTGTGCAACTGTTCCGCATCAAAGCTCTTCCATCGAGTGGAACCCATTCCAACGTGCAAATAAGCTTCCTTGTAACCAAAGAAAAGACTGGAATACTCAATTTACTTTAGCAGCTCTTCAGAATGAGCTTCTCCTGACAGCTTCTACTTTTCCACTCTGTTCCTCACAGCACTCACCTATTAACGTGCTATCACGTCGCTGCACATAAATGGACTGGTTCGGAGCGACCTTGCGTTTTATGTCTATACAATAGTCGACTCGCGACAGATAACTTGCTGGAGAGAGACTACAGAAGAGAATGTGTAGTGTGGTGTGAACATTGTGGCCATTGTTGAGGGTGTGATGTGTTGTTGGTGAAATGTGTGTGGGCATGTGTGATAGCGTGGTGATGGAGTGTTGCTTGTTGTTGTGTGTGTGTGTGTGTATATGTGACAGCTGTGTGTGTGTGTGTACTGTCGTGCTAGAGTGTAGATGTCCAGTAGTGTAGTAGTGTAGACATGTGATCACATTGCTGCAGCGATAACACTGCAGACGTGTCTGAAGCGAGCTGCTGGAAGAGAGTGTGTTTCTCATCCTCGCTTGATCATTTGGTTGGTTCTGCCTCTGTTCCGCTGTGTTTGAGCAGCTCCACCTCGTTCCTGTAGGCGTCCAGCTGGCAGCGCAGAGAGTCGTTCTCCTCCTTCAAGGCTTCCGCTTGGGAAACGGCTGCGGGATCACACATAAAGTTCAGTATGGGAGTACAGTAGGTGTTTATTATGTATAACATACACAAAACATTCTGGTTTAAACCCTTATACCGACATATGCAATATTCCTTCTACGGTGCTTACATACAAAATGCTTATTCCACTAATCCTCCCGTTTACATGCAGCAGTGCATTCTCTGATTAAAGTAAAACAAGCTCATGATGTATGTTGTTCTTGACGCCAATATAGAGTTTTTTTGTAATGTTTTTCAGCTCTAGGGAACTGAATGCAACCATAACAGCAAACACCTTTAAAAATATCCTAATGTGTAATTCCTTAAGAGTTAAACACTCCAACACTCATCTAATCACCCTCATCATGATGATGTGGGACTGGTTTGATTTAAATAATTGATATCGTTTTTGATTTTAATGAATCCAACATCATAAGCGTCCAGACTTTTGTACTGCTCTGACGCACGCTTTTTAACTTCTTCTAGCAATGCAACAAAATGCAATGGTCCTGTCTTTATCTGTTTGAGAGAACTGAGGGGATCAGAGACGCTCAGGCCATGGTTTCTAATGATCTGCGATATTGTAGCACAATTTTCAGGTATGTGGTCTAAGACACAAGTGATAAATTACTCTAAATCAAATAACTTGCTCTGAAAACTAGGATATTTTCTAGTAAGCTCACCCAAACCTTCCACAACAGGCTATGGTTTTTATAGAATCTTTTAAATTGGGAAATTGGAAAACATTTGTGTAGCCTCCTGCTCTCTCCCCCTTCACAAATCTATCGACTGCAGCCTGGACACAAAAGCTAACAACCCCACAACCGGGAGCGGATTTCAATTCAGATGTTGCTAAATCCTGCAAGGTGCCTAAGGAAAACATGTTGACAAGCTCTCTGTAAATTGTTATTTTACTATTCACTCAGTGTCACATAAACTACTGAAAGCGGTAATAATCCCAGAGTGTCCTGTCCAATAGCCCTCTACTGGACATTTGGCCTGACCTATTGAGCAAAGAGAGGAGACAGGGAGAGTTACTATTGTATGAGACCTGCTCAGCTCCAGAGATGTCCAGTTTTATCAGCTTTGCTCTCCTCCTGTGGGCTGTGGGGGGAAGCTCTTTGGGGAAGTGAAATACTCTGACTGGACTGAGGAGATAAGACCCATCCTGTGTGTGTGAGTGAGTGTGTGTGCATGAAAGCGCGTCTGGTTAGGTTCTGTGTGGGCGTACATGAGTGCTGCCTGCAGTCTATCATGGAGGACCATTGGCAGTGTTAATGAACTCTCTCACTTGCTGGCTGAGTGTGTGTGTGTGTGTGTGTGTGTGTGTGTGTGTGTGTGTTCACGCTGCGTTTGCGTTTGCTTTTTCTCCCAGCGAAATGAGGGTACGAGGTGAGAAGAGTATTGATCTGAGAGCCTCATCAATTTGGTGTGAGGGGATGTCAGACGCTCGGCCAGATTTGGAGCAATTCTCTTTCTGTTACCTAACAGGCAGCGCAATAGACCTGCAGATATCCGTGAGTGTGCACGTCCACACACACCTGCAGACAAACAGTCAGGCATACAAGCGGTTCTTTTGCTTTATATTCTGTGCATGAGTCAGTCGCATAGCATCGATTCACTTTTTAAGAGGCTGCAGTCATAACACAGGTGTTGGCAGCAGGCACGGTTGACGTAAACAAGCCCCTTTGCTTAAAGGTTAGTGAGCAAAAAGGGGGTGTTACAGTCAGCCTGTTAACACAAATACTGAGAAGTGTCACATTAACACCTGTCACCTCAGCCAATGCTGCAGCATCGAGCCAAATGACAGCTCGTTGACAGCGATGCTAATTACTGATAGCTAAATAGCAAGGTTGCAAAAGAGAAGGGGCTGAGACGACGACAGCATTTACATATATTTGCATGCTGATTACAGAAACTGTCATATTAGCAAATGGCAGAGATCAGACTGATTAAAAGGCAAGAAGAGAAACACACGACGAGAAACAGCCTTACATGCGGCGGTGACGATTACAGAATGTTGCCCCTGCGACTACTCGAGGTTTATGGGTTTAGGGAAGAAGAGGATCGTAGACAATTTGCGCGTAAGAGGGTACTACAAACGTTCACGACTGGAGGGGGAGATAAACCAACACAAAACGTCCTCCTAGTCCCCTTGTAGTGTCGCTCGTCGACTACCCATATGGCCGCTACTCCTCCTCTACTCTACAGCCTGCTACTGTACCTCCTGGGGGAGGCTGTCGTTTCTGAGACTCCTGAGTCCATAACCCCGGGGTTTACAACCAGCCAAGTTGCGAAGACAGTTTGTAAGTGTCCGGTTCGTCCACTCAGGTCTAGAAGTCTCATTCCGTCGACACAAACTGACTTTACTGTCATTAGTAGGGGGTTCGTGACTGTTGTCGACTGTTGAGGTGTACTTAATTTTTTGGTCTAAGTTTCATGTAGTTCTACGACTGTGGTGAGTGCAATGACTCAACTACAATTTGTACTGATGAATTACTGGTTGGGTCCAGGTGGGGACCACACACCACCCAACACACACACACACACACACACACACACACACACACACACACACACACACACACACACACACACACACACACACACACACACAACACACACACACACACACACACACACACCACACACCACACACACCACACACAACACACACACACACACACAGTTAGGCATGTCGGACGGTAAACACGTAAAGTCTAGCGCCAAGGCGATTTCAGGGTATTAGGAGTACCAAAAGGGAGCTTCCTCAAAAAACACAAAACGACTTCGTTGTGTGTCTGACACGGAGGAGTTAGAGACTTGGAGGGGTANCGGGTACCCCGAAAAAAATGTTCGGGGCACCCGAATTTTTTTTATCCTCTGGAGCAGAGAGAGGAGCTGTGGATTATTGTTATTGATATCGTACAGTAACAAAGTATTTGTACATTAAAAAGTAATAAAGTACAGTGTTACACTGTACTTTATTACTTTCATTCAAACTGTATTCCCTTCTTATCATGTAGCCTACACTTCTTCCTTTCATTGATACATTTAAATCAGCTGACTACATGCATATAACATACCTGCTGCAACCCTGTGCTGCTGCTGCTCTTTCTGCCTCATCCTCTATTGCTGGAGGCAGCTCCACCTCATCTGATCTCTGATATGAAAGCAATCGTGTTATGATCATATTGAGCTATTGGTGTGAGTCTAACATTAAACAAGCAGTCTGCTTGTCATACATTGCTGACGATACATTTTAAGTGGCAATTTGTTGAGTCTCTGCCGCTAAATGCCGGTAGCATCAAGCTAGCAAATCCTGCATTAGCCTCACATCAACAGGTGTAGACAGAACATCCAATTATCCTGAGCTAATTTACTGAATAAACCAACTCACATCTCCTGTCTTTTTTTTCACCCAACTCATTAGACTATTCTTCTGCTGGTGTTTCATTGTTGTTTTCTGTCAAATTCAATACTGTAGTTCAGAACCGCGGTACCTGCTCACCATCTGTGAGCTATTTTTAGAATGCGCACCGCACGCTACGTTCGTTGTCGCGTTCGTGCGCGTCCACCTGGGCAGGCTGTTTGTGTCCTTTTCCCGTGACGATAACGGCTTGCGGTTAAAAAATAATAATAAACGAATTTGAAACTGGGGACACACACAAACGGGCAGACAGCAGAGCTGTTGTTCTCCTCCTTTCCTCCGCTCTTGTCTCTGATTGTGAGTGTGTGCATTCGCGTGTGTGTGTGTGGGGGGGGATTACTAGATTACTTCAGTTGCAATTTGGTGCTATATATATATATATATATTTTAAAATAATTTAAAAAAAACATTTTAATAAAAAAGAAAAAATTCAGGCGGGGCCGCGGGGCTCCATTGGCAGGGCGCAGCAAGACAATGGTAGGGGAAACACTGGTTCTTACTGACTTGAGGAGACATATAGGTGGAGTCCTTTGATTATTCCATTTCCTAATGTTTGTTTCTTCTATGAACATTGAATTTGCCTTCACCAAAACAAAAGCCATATCAATGGTTTTGTGGCCAAAAGACTGGATATGTCCCACTACTATCTTGATATTCATTCATCGACAGACTAGAAACTCAACTTCCAATGAATGTTAATGTTGCTCCATAATTGTTGGATATGTAAATGTGCTTTTATTTGCAAACAAATACACTTTAAAACTAATTGTATATCAATGTTATGTTCACAGCTTTTTCCTAGAGCCTCCATGTGGCAAAACAAACACTGTTGCAGAAAATCTTTCTTTTCACATCAGCACACTTAACATTTTACATCTTTCTCCTTAGTAGAAACTGTCTAAGGTCACGCCAGTGAATGGGCTGTAAATTAAATGGTGAGGCAGTGAAAGTGTTGGGAACCCTAAAAGCGTGTGCTGGCTGTGGGTAAATGCATAATGTTATAAGAGGATTTGGCAGACAATACAATTTGAATGGCTTGTTTTCCTCCACTCAGACTTGAGCTGCAATTGTATTATATTGGGGAATTCAGCTCTTACCAACATTTGGCCTGATTTGGTATGCTATGTCAACAAGATCCTTGGTTGATTGAATCAGAAACCGCACAGAGAGCGAGAAAAGTGTTAGCTTGATTCAATGATACAGAATACAACGATCACTTTGGATTGAAATGTTTCTGCTTCTGCTTCTTTTGGGCTTGTGCTCTTACTCCGAAGGCCAATAATCAAGTGGCATTTTATAAACACGATTGATGAATCACTTCAGGGATAAATCACAAATTGCCTAAAACCGTCCATTAGCTGCAGCAAAACCTACCAGAAGAGAGCAAGTGCTTGTTTGGGTTACAAAAAAGAAAAGAAAGAAACCTTTGAATTGTTTTCTGTTTTGTCTGGCACCAGAGTCTTGTAATTATTTTTTGTGAATATCTTTTCATATTATCTTAATTTCTCATACTGCCTGTGTTGCAGCACCTCTTTTCACCCTCTGTCTGAAACCAGAGCCCAGTCTGCTCTGGGGCCTCATTTATAAAAGGTGCGTACGCACAAAAGATGGCGCACGCCAGTTTCTAGGCACTGTTTGCAATTTATAAAAAACAAACTTGACGGGAAAATGTGCGGTCCTCCACGCAAACTCTGACCCATGTGTACGCACAAAAACGGGAGAGACGAGAAACTGCGACACCGTTGGCAGAAGGAAGAATGGAAAGAAATGTGTGGGAATAATATCATAAATAAAATGTTTCCTCATTTATCATATATGAAGAATTTATGTTCAAACATTGATTAAAGCCAATCTTAAAATGATTTAACAAACGCCTGTTTGAGACTCCTCAGTGCACACAAAAACATAACTTGGAGAAATAAATAAATACGGAAATGTTATTGATCACCCCTCGATTATGTTCTCTTGTTAAGAAATGTATTCTCATAAATGATGCGGTAAACAGAAGGATAAAATTACTTTAAACTGACGCCGTGTTGCATTTCTATATGTTGTAGATACGAGCATGGTTTATATACTATCATGTTTAATCATGTTTTATGCCGTTTGCCAAGACTTGATAAGTCGCTCGTAAAACACAGGAGGTATGGAAACTAAGAGCACCAGATGTGGTAAATTGTACAGCTAATATAACACAACACATTAGTTGTATTTCCTTTAACTGGTGGATTATGGATATATAGTTGCTGATCGACAGCTGGAACACAAACCACCAAATACAAACAAATAATTCAGATCCAGTCGTCATGGCTCCACTCCGGAAGGATTCCCCGATCATTTCTTACAGTTTCTCATCAAGGGGGTGTCTCCTGTCCCCGGTACAAACACACTGCCTGAGGAAGGTTAGGCTATGTACGCAGTCTTTTATGAATCGGAAAGTGTTGGTGCGTATTTATTTGCTTTGTCCTATGTAAGCAACCTTCCCACGGCAATCCTACGCAAGGCATTATAAATGAGGCCCCTGATGTGTCAACCACTTAGAGATGCGTCGGTCCACCCCCCCAAGCCTATCACATACAATGTGTTGAAGCGCTAGCCAATAGAAGTGCAGAAGTAAACAAAGGAATGTGAGAAACTCCCTCTTTGTTTTCTCTAATGTTTTCCTAACAAATGTAAGACAAGAGTGGTCCATATTTACGCAAGAGGTGTTAAAGTAAATTCCTCTACTGCGTGTTGCCTAATTGCAAAAATACCGATTAGTACGTTACCTTACGGAGATTTTAGTTTTATGCAAAGCTGGATTTGAAATCATCTTTATCTATACCGCTTAAACCCCGACCTACGATCATGTTGTCATGCTGCTCCTTCCTGATTGGTTCAGACATTCAGTTGAACCAGGCCTTGTCATGCAGAAAATGAGGGCACCAAGCTCTGTTAGGTGGGAGTATTCGTAGGTGAAGCAGAGGCAGAAATCTATTATTTCCTTTGCAGTTGCCGTACTCACAAATTATAATTGCTCACATGCAGGTATTTTTTCCTCCATATTTGATTGGGAAACAAGACTTAATAGGTTTCTGCCTTCAGGCCCAAAGCTCTCCCTGGCTGAGCCTTAAAGCCTTTATATCGAATCGCTGCTGGGTAGTAGTAAATGTCTGCTGTCTGAATTGTCGGCAAACTTGTTGTAAGCACTTGGACTGTCCTTGCCAAATTGACTGGACCTTTTATGTAAGGAGCATGCAAATGTGGAAGGGAAAGCAAATGGGGCTTAACGGGAGCGCGCCAATTTAAAGGCCTGCGAATTCACCAGTTATTCAGCAAACTCCCCTGAGTTTGGAAAAAGGCGTTGGATATAGGGGGAGAATAAAAAGAGGGAGTAAGAATTTCTCCTGGCCACCTAAAAGGAAGTTTCAAATGGAATACCTGAATCAGTTGTCTTGATCTTTCACTATTGCAGCTATTTAAACATTTTAAACTGCAAAACTGTTGATAAGTGTAGGAAATAAATAAATAGATCAGATTTCACTATAAAATTGCAAACATGCATTATATCTTGTTTAATACAATGTATAGTCAGATATACACAGTCAGGGTAACATTGATATATTAATAGGCGTTGTTACGTTCCCTCCTGGACTAGGGGTACAAAGGGAGGTAGAAATATAAAATAACCGGGCGAGAGAAAAGAGGAGAGGAAACTGATTGCTGAAACCACAAGGTGATGTTTAATAATCAAAAGAAAAAGAGGGCTCAACAGCCAATTTGCAAAACAAACGTAAGGTAACTCAGAACAACTTTCTCATTAAAGAAAGTGACTAACTTAAAACAATACACAAGGATACACTGGAGCACTTCTCCTAACAGTTTACAAAAACACAGCCTCACACAGAGACAGAGACACCATGCTGCACACATGCAGCCAGAGGAGAAGGAGAGAGCGACTGCAGCCTTTCTCAGCTCCCTTATGGAGGCCCTAATTGGGGATTGGGAGCATGAGGGAGAGGCTGCACCTGCAGGGACACAATCAGGGGGAGAGGGGGAGAGAGAGACACACAAATACACACACAGGCTGTTTCTCAATGTCGAGTACACATGCTGCAGAGCCACTATTTCAAGTATACTACGTCATCGAGTGGCGCCGAATGCTGGGCATTTAACATGCATTTAAATAGTCCTTATGCGCCACTCGATGACGTAGTATACTTGAAATAGTGGCTCTGCAGCAGGTTTACTCGACATTGAGAAACGGCCACCCTCACCAGCACCCACTACGGCACGTAACAGCGTCTACCAATCAGAGGATCAGTGGTTCAATCCCTGTGTGTTTCTCAATGTCGAGGACGCTTGCTTGGTAGCACATGTCTTCCGAGTCACTTGCTTCAGAAGCGAGGCAAGAATCCTTCCTAGCCTCGGAAAACGAGGACTGGTGGAATAGGCTAACAGGTGTGTGTCATATGTGAGGCCCCGCCTTAAATGGAGCGCAATTTCCGCCAAAGATTTGGAAATTGGTCCGTGCGCAAAGCATTGTGGGGATTTTAAGACCGCGGAGTCTACACAAATTTCCCGAAGTACGCCGGCCTCTGTAGAATTCCAAGTATGCTGGACATTGGAACAGTCCTTCGGAGGTTGCAAAATAATATTTTGCTTAGATTTACTTAAACATTTTTTAACTAACTGACCCGTCAGTGCACAAGCAGAACAATTGTGTTATTATAAGAAGTAGATTTAAAGTACATAGTGTCAAAGGCATGTTATTGAATTGATTGGCATGCCATTTTTTTTAATCTGTGACAGGCTTCAATACAAAATGTCAAAGGTCTAAATAAAGGGGTGAATCAGCAGTTGATGCTATTGGGAACAAATAATAATATTTTTTCCAAAAAAAACAAAACGTAGCCCAAATAGATCATTAAATGCTATGACACACACTTTATCTGGGGGTTAGAGTGGCAACATATTGCTTCAATGTGATCCATACAATATAACCCAGGTTTGTAATGGATGTAAAGAACATGCATGGCCCAGTTACAGCCTGACCCATGGGAAGCTAGTTTTGCTTTTGTTCAAAAGGCAAGAGCTCAGCCTGGAAATGGAAACAAACTGAAAAATATCTAACAAAATATTTCAATATGTACTTACTTGCAAATGCAGCAGCTAATGCTCCATACGACCCTTACAGTGACATCACGGCAATCTCACCTTGATTGACTACGGAGAATGATTTTATTTTAAAAATCAATTATTCTGCTTGATATTTGCTTTGCGTTTCTTAGCTTCCCGTCATCAACACCACTTGTTCTTAAGAGAGAATATTAAAAATGGATATTCCTCCTTTCAAGTTGAGATTCTCTGTGTTCCCCCCCCCCCACACACACATACACACACAGACCACTTTCAGCCTCTGATGAACCTCCTGCATGAATGAGCGCAATAGGTTTGAAAGTGAAATGGGACTTCATATCAAAGCCAGATAAAAAACGATGCTTTGATTTTTCCCCCGCTACCTCGTCTCTCTTTTTTTTCTGCTAGGGATGTCATGTACTTTTCTTTTTCAAAGTACTACACTCAGCCTTTGCCTCCAAACTATTTGAAATCATAGCCCATGATCATCATTCAGATTCTGTATGTACGGTAACGGAACATGTTCACGAGATATAACTTCTTGCTTCTACTGATTTACAGTACTAGCAAGATTTGAGCCTAACCCCGCAATGTCCTTCGATGTTTAGCTCACCCTGTTTGTGCCCCTGCTCTTACTCATTCTTTGTTTTACCTCTCGCCCACAGGCCACTTCCTCTGGGTGAACAGCTCAGCCTTTGGCGGCCCCTGGGTGCTGAGTCCCTGGTTGTGGGGGGGCCAGGGTCCCTGCAGCCTGGACATGGCCGTGTTCCTCCACCCCGAACAAAGTGGGCAATACACCATGTGGCTCATAGAGCGGGACAAACCGCCGCTCGCACTCTTCTCCACAGACACGCTGCCACGCATCACTGGGTAAGCACTCGTTTTTTACTACACTACAAACTGAATCTGAACTTGCCCCGGGACAAAAAACAACCCAGAGATTTAGCCATTAAGGAGAATAAGAAACCGTGAAGTAGGTGTCTTTGACAATTCACTCCTGATGTTCATAATGATACACTTGAACATTTCTCTTGGCACTAGCTATGTTTACTGGATTTCTAAGATGGTCTTCTAAGTCGTGAACCATGTATTCTTGCTTGCCAGCCAAAAGCTTTATTGTGAATACGATAAGTGTTAATGTTTTCTAATATAGGCAGGGGTGGAAAACCTTTGGTAGAATTAAATGTTGGCAACCTCATCAAAGCCTGATTCTATGCACATTGTGTTAGACAGG
This sequence comes from Notothenia coriiceps, assembly GCF_000735185.1. Taxonomy (NCBI): domain Eukaryota; kingdom Metazoa; phylum Chordata; class Actinopteri; order Perciformes; family Nototheniidae; genus Notothenia; species Notothenia coriiceps. The sequence goes on from NW_011369945.1 coordinate 5,317,094, forward strand.
AACTGGCTGAGTAAGAAGGAAACATTGATAATAGTGTTATAACAAAACTATGAAATAATATGAAGACCATGATGAGACAATGACAAGCCAGCACAATTGTGACAAAAAAGTGACTTTGATAATATCATATATAATAATAATAATAATATTGAATATACAAAATTAGACATGTAAAATCTCCAATTTTCTTCACCTTCCACATTATCTTCCCTTTCTGTTCAACACACAAAGACCCTCTTTCTTCATTGCTGACAGTTGTGTTTCTATGATGCTTAAAGTTGAGTAACAGTGGTTAACTAACTTCATGTTGACTGGTGAATTGGGTATTTGGACCTGTTGATGCTACTGAACTGTGAGCACTGTCAGGAGGCTTTGAAGAATCAAAGTTGCATTTTAAATAATGTAACCATTAATAATAATATTAGTGGGAATAAGGTGAACTGTAATGACAAAATGATTGGTTTTGGCTTGACTTGATTGACTGAAATTAATCGATATAACCTTTTGGCAAAAAAATAGTATCACAGAACTAAGACTAAATAAAAAATTCTGCCATAATTAACCTTAGAAGGTTGTTTAAAACATGACTTGGTAAGTCAGCATATTTTATTCATATGATCTCCATTGTGGCTTTTCATTGTAGTCTTTCTAGAGAGGCCACCTTGTTCATAGGCTACTCCTCTAAATACTTAATATGTGCAGTGGTATATCTATGTGTGGTCTGCCTTATTAGCATAGCTGTACTTGTCTGTGTGGGAAGTCAGTATACCAGAGCAGCTCGGACATATTCCATGCTGCCCGTGTGTGTGATCCCTTAAGGGCACTGGAATCACATGAATGTCTTGCTTTATGCACCTCTCCTTTCTCCGTCCCCGTCTGTCTGTGTGTGGGAGGAAATGTGCACTAGCGTTTGTGCGTGTTAATGCGAATGGTGTGTCTCCTTTAGGGACCATAGCAGGGACGCTCATTACGCGTGTGACGGATTAGACGTTTGTGTGCTCTCATTTGTAGTCACAGGCCGCCATCCGCCCACGCCATCTCTGTTGTTTGGAGACCCACTCAGCCACTTTCCCCACATCTCCACTCCGGCGGGAGGACGCTCTCATCTCAAGATGGGGCAGTAACAAAAGCAAGAAGGGCCCCCCGCGAACATCATAAGAATCCGACGGTGTACTAATTGCCAATCCTTTCCCTTCGCCTTTGAATTTTAATCCCGTGTTTTGACATTTACAACAATTCAGTAGTCAGGACATTAAGCAAAGGCTCAAGGAAAACAAAACATTATTGTATATAGATTGTGTTTAGGTCCTACTTACTTGAAGAAAGTGTGAAACTCTATTTTGTTATTCTTAGGTAAACTTTGTATTAAAAGGACTCATAGACAGCAGCCAACTACAACTAAAACAAAAATATCCAAATCACAAGTGTGTTCCCACAGAAGTAGGAATAATAGGCACTATTTTGGAAGCTGCCCACACACTCTTGCATTAAACCATCCAAAATCTCCTTTGATTCCATCTAATAGTGACATTGTAATGGAAAAATGTGTTATAATGTGGCTTTATAACTTAAATGTGCTTGTTTATTTTCTAAACTTCTCTCCGCCAACACAAGCGTCCAAACTCCAGCTCTGCTACAGCCATCAGCCACTGAGGGAGCGCTCGCTTTGAAACCCCTGAAAGCTGCTCTGTTGCGTTAGTGTTGCGTCACTTCTAATAGAATGGACCAAGCACAAAAATATCTTTGTGGGTACATTTTCAATGGCTTATGCTTTGAGAAATGCTTTGAAAGTTGGTTAAAAAAAAGTAGCTTGCTCTTCTGTGGTGCATTTAAAAAGTCTGAAGTGAAAGGATCAGTTTTTTATATTGAGGAAAAATATTTACAAAACAGGTTGAGGTTGGTAACCTCCTGCGCATATCGAGTGTCATCTCAAATTTTTGCTGGGTACTTGTGAATATAAACCAGTGGCGGATTTAGGATTGTAGGAGATCCGGGGCTTAGCCCAGCAGTTGTTAGGGGGGGGGGGTTGCAGGGGTAATGTGCTATTTTTGTGGGGGGTGGACCGAACATCCTTTAGGGGGGTCGTCGCCTCTTCTAGGGGGGTCCGGGGGCATGCTCCCTAGGGAAGATTCTTTTTTTAAATATTGAAGTTAAAAGCATCAATCTGGTGCACTTTACAATCACGGACTGCTCAAAATCGATTATCGGATATTTCATACCTATATTTTTACATATAAAGTAGCACTCCGTGGTGTTCGACGTCGTCGTCGGTCATAGTCGTCGACTGTGGTCGTCACTTCTTTACCTACTACAAAGTCCAACACTTAGAATTACCACTTATAGACGGTGAGACCGAGTCATTCTCACTTTTTCCACTACATTGCGCATTACATATTCGATCATTTGTACCTCAATTGGGTGATTCATATGGGAATATACAATCATACATAGTCTGTACTGATGTTTAATAGGATTCTACATTGCAATTGGGAAGTATGGAGACAGTGGAAATTCTGTGATTTTATTGCATAGGTTAAAAATAAAACAAAAGCGCGCACCTTAATATGGCCGAAAGGAAAGTCTATGTGTATCGTTGCCTTGGTATTCGTTGCCTTGACTGTCGTTGGAGACTTAGTCTGAGACTAACCGACAATTACGTAGGTGTGGTCTCACCAGGCTAAGCTTTGCACTGAGAATGTGAGAAATGCAGTGTTTGTTTCTACCACCTACTCTTATCTAGTATTTTGCTATTCGTTACGCGGTCTAGTTCCACTCCAAATAGGCGTAGGAAATTTTGAGACGCGTGGTAAGTAAAGTGGCTTTATTTCATTTGCTGACATAAACTTTTTTCACTAATCAAACGAAGTAATTTCCACACAATTACTATTCACAAGAGGTCACGGAAAACAGTGAAATTCATAATAATTCCAATCCAAT
>NW_011369945.1:5320075-5345606 GCF_000735185.1 Notothenia coriiceps
CACACCAACACACAACACCACACACCACACACACACCCACACAACCACACTACACACACACATGGAAGAACGTACGGGACGTCTCGGACGACGTCCTTCGACTCGACGACTCTCGCACACAACAGGAGGAGCGACTAGTAACCAACCAAAGACGGAACAAGGCACACAAACTCGTCGAGGTGGAGCAAGGACATCCGCAGGTCGACCGTCGCGTTCTCTCAGCAAGAGGAGGAAGTTCCGAAGGCGAACCCTTTGCCGACGCCCTAGTGTGTATTTCAAGTGCATACCCCATGTCATTCCACAAATAATACATATTTATGTTTTGTAAGACCAAATTTGGGAATATGGCTGTATACGTTAATAAGGAAGATGCCACGAATGTATGTTTTACGAATAAGGTGATAGGAGGGCAAGATGTACGTCGTCACGTTAAAGAGGACTAATTTCTTTTGTTGAGTACTACATACAACAAGAAGTGCGGTATATCTCAAAAAAACATTACAAAAAGTCGAGCATTCCTTGACTTACGTTGGTATTGTCGCTTTGTGGGAAATTTTTATAGGGATTACACATTAAGGCAATCTCAATTTGTGAGGTTGTGAGTAGATAGGTTGGCGAGTTAGTACTACTACACCTGACCAACCTAAATTTATAACTATAGCAAATACAAACTTACTTAGGTCGTTGTATTCGCAGGTCTGAAAACATGACGAGCAGCGACTGGTGCGAAAAATGAAGAAGTCGTTTACCGGTGTTTTGTACGTTGTACCAGACCAGAAATGACAAACCTCCTCTTGGACCTCCCCCCTAGGTCTCTGCGAGTACGGGGTCCCCAAAAAGGGATTACTAGGGACGTTATAACAATCGTGTAAGTCCAACTTACACCAGTTCTGTGTTCAAATATTTAATGAAAATTTATTTTATTAACGCGAGACTTTTTGAATCTATAAAAAAGAATCATTTCGAAGTGGGTTGGCGAAGGGTGTTGGTCCGATAACCCAAAAAATTATCTTAGAAAAATTTAACCCTTTTAACCCTTTTGTAAACCCAGAGTTCGGGAGGACGGGAGAGACGGGTGGAAGGTGGTTTAGATAGCTAACGTTCGGACCTGTGTTTTCGAATTGTTTGGGGGTTTTGCCCTTCGGCCTAAAAGTTTAAGTCTTACAAACGCGGCGAATTTAGGAGTTCCCACGGGATTCCTTTTGTTACAACTTTTGGTTCGAAGCAAGAACCATTTAACCAAATAAAAATGTGATAAGTGCAGTCACAGTGTATTTGAGACTTTCGCCAATTTATAGGGGTCTTCAACAGAACAGCGTTATGAAGAGATGACCTGGTAAACCCCGGGACTTGGATAAACCCTAGAGAGAGGTTTGGTGGCAAGAACCAACCAATGATCAGCGAGGAGGACAACACACGCTCTCAGCAGCTCAGCTTCCTGCAGCAGGCTCTGCAGGGCATGCAGAAGGTACACACACACACACACACACACACACACACACACACACACACACATACACACACATTTCCCAATCATCTCCGCAACAATGAGTTTAATCTCCATTTCCTTCTTGTTGCATTTTGTGCCGCTATTTAAGAACAAGGTCGCTCCGACCAGTCATTTATTCATGACCCTGCACTTTAAAAGTGAGTGCTGTGCGGGACCAGAGTGGAAAAGTAGAGCTGTCAGGAGAAGCTCATTTCTGAAGAGCTGCTAAAGTAATATATTCAGCTTTTCTTTGGTTAAAGGGAAGCTTATTTGCAGTTGGAATGGGTTTCACTCGGATTGGAGAGCTTTGATGCGAACAGTGCACAGATACTTCCTGGAACAAATCCAAAGCTATTTAACAATTGTAGGCGTGTATTAAAGGGAAGATTATAAAAAGTATTTGGATATTGTAAACGGGCCTCGCATATTATTCAGTATATATTTTGGAGTTGCTGTATTAACGTTCATATATTATAACATTTATCAAGACTGAGCCAGGCATTCAATTGCTGACATAAATACATATGAGAAAATAAGAACTTATGTAACTGGAAATTCAAAATGCAATCACATGAACAAACAATTATATTATCATCAGAAAGTCATATACACCCAAAAATAACTTTTATAAAACATTTTTTAACGGTTTATTAAAATGCAAATGTCACTAAATACTGCAATGCATCTGTGCAACATGTCAGTTTGTGTATGAAAAGATACACACAAGCACCTAAAGACGCCACTGAGAACATGTATGGATCATTTGGTATCACAGGACACATTTACTGCACACACAACTTCTCTTTAATCCACTACTAAATCTTCAGCTGTGCAGCTCTTGGGGAAACGATCGTACCACAACGTACATGTAGTATATGCTCTGATGCGATCAATACGATAACGTGATCTTGCATAGGCAGATGGAAGGATTACAACTCCAACACGGACTATAAACCATGAAGTCCTTTTTTAACATCCACACATTTACGTTTACAGTGCAAACTTCATCTGCTGACAGAGATCATGTGATTTTGGTCACATTTATTTCTTTTTTCACTAAATCTTACATGGTGGCCAACCTTTCCACCTTTTAAAAGAACAACCCTTAAAGTGTCAAAAACGATTTAAAGCTCACTTTTAAAATACTAAAAAAAACACTCAATTGAGCCATTCTGGAATGTGTCAAGTGCTAACTTAGCCATCTTTCACAGGTAATGGAAATTAAGATTGATTCATGTTAAGAAGAGAATCCATTACGACCCTGCTGTTCATTTCTGCTTACACAGAGTAATTACCTTTCCATCTTACATTTGTGAAAAGATTAGTTGAATAAATGAATTTCAAGACAATGAAACTGGTTGTGTTGTGTCACGCAGACACACAAATTGCAAATTAAGTGTTAATAGCGTGTCCCGTCAACCTGCTTCCTCGTTTGTGACTGATAGTGCCCGTAACACATAGAAACGTGATGTGTTGCTTTACAGAGGAAAACTCCTGGCTGTAAAAACCCCCGCGTCTCCCAGACTCTCGTTTTGTTGAAATTAACGCAGCGGGGGGAATCTTTCCATCTGTGTTAGGCAGACAACTGAGCTATCAAAGCTTTCTCACACACTAGTTCCTGTGTCAACCAAGGCAAGGATAAAACCCCAATGAGTGTAAAAAAAAAATGTCATCAAGAAAAACATCATGAGAGAATGTGGCGTTTTATTAGCAAAGGATATGGGGAAAAAATCCTCTTTCAACGCCTTTGAACGGTAGAGTAAAAAAAAGAATAATATACAATGATTGCTTTCTCTTTCAAAATGTTTATTGAAGATATAATTCACGTCGGAGTGTAATTGCTTTCTAGAAGTTCTAATTACCGATGTAGGGATTGCATGCTAATAATAATAATAATAATAATAATAATAAATCAAATGGCTGATTGTTCCTCTGCTTTCAGTGCCGTACGAGGTTAACATTGTCACAGTTAGTTAGTTCACAGTAGCATTATTTACTGACTGTTGTCCCTGTGTTTTGCAGCAACTGTTAAAAATGAGGGAAGAATTGAAAGAACGGGAGTCAGAGCTGGAGAAGAGTGTGGAGGACAAGCAGCAGCTGAACAACCAAGTGCTGAACCTGAAGGAAGGCCTCCTGAACCTGCAAAACACAGACATAGTGCAGGTTAGTGTGAAGGAAAACACACTTTCTGTTATTATATTGGTTTCCTTAAAATGAAAAAAAAGGGGGGGGGGGGAGAAACTTGTTTCCTTGTTATGCTTTAATGAAAGTTCATTTCTGGGTCACCCTCTTGCTTCAAAGTGAACGCTATCTAATTTGCACTTTAATAGGAAAGAAATTAGTTCAAGATGATTTTCAAAGCATGAGAGATATTGAAGAAATAAATCATCAATAAACAAAAGGGCGGATTGTGACAGTTGATATAGCTTTGCGTCGAGATAATGACGACACATTTATTTCTAAGCTCATCAGATTTCCCAAAACAGCCATTATGGGTTCATCTTTATGATTTCACCACGGCGGGAGGAGACAGTTTCTAACTTCAATCATTGTTCTGGTGTTCCCATTTTCCTCCCAGGGAGCTCAATTCTTTCTTTCTCAACGTATAATCCACTCTTTCATTTCTAATTTCCCTCCAAAAATGTTTAATAATGCAACTTTAATATAATTTCCCTTCAATAAGCATATGGTATTGTACAATTATGCATCTCGTAAAAAAAAAACCTATTCTACCAATTATAGTTTAAAGGCCTGTTTGTTGTCCTTTGTGAGTAGTAAACGTATTTGCTCCACAGTTTTTAGTGTCCTATTAAAGCTTGTTTTGCATTAGTGGGAAAAACCTTCATTAACGTTTCACATCTTCACAAAGAGTTTCAAAATCACTGCAAGCTGGCTATATCCCTTCAGGCTTGTCTAATGGCACTTTGGATGTATTTTGTGTCCTATATAATATTAGACTGACTATCTTTGGGTTTTCAAGTGTTAGTCAAATCAGATGAAGTAACTTTATATTGTCAGCCTGGCCTCTGGGAGATTCTACAGGGCTTCTTTCACTGTTTTCTTGCATGGTATCGATATAACGATTAATAATTAAAGGAGTCTTCATCTTATTAATAATGAAAATAATGGTTGGTTGCAGTGCTGTACATTGTTATCGTCCACTACATGGCTACATCGGCGCGTAGTGAGGAAATGAGGCTTTCAACACCAATTTAAAATCATTGTTACTAGTTTGTTCCACACCAAAACTTTTAATTGTGTAATCAAAACAATGCCTAGTTCGCTATTCAGGTTCGGTAATGTGAGAAGGAAAGAGTAGTGATAAAAAGTGAAAGACTAACAACGGCATTTCTTCAAAAAAATCGAAAGTATACATGTTCAAAAAACTAATTTGAAAAAAATCCATTCAACGACCATGTATCGCTTTTTGTTGTAGTTATCGTTTTTTTTATTAAGTATAGATTGCTGGCCATGAATGAAAAACAAACAAACAAAAGTTTCTGCAGAAATGTAATCTCTGGTGCCTACAGCGATTCCCATTCCCCTGGTGTCCCCATCTGTTCCATGCAACGCCCGCTGTACAGCACGATAGTGAGCGCTCACTTTGGTGCATGTCAGTGTCATCATGAGTCTGAACAGATGTAGTCAGTCTCAGGAAATACGCTCCAGGTGTAGGACATTTTTCCTCGGGCTCTTCTAGCATTAAGTCTTTCCGTTACAGCATGTAAACTCATCCAGGATAGGTTCACATGTTTTCATAAAACAGTAGCTAGTCGTCTATATGAACATAGAAACATTTTTTGCTTGCTGTTATCTTTCCTCCTGTTCATACTGAAAAGTGATGGATCCCTTATTCAATTATGTAAGTGAAAAAAAGACATTCTAAGTTGAAATGAGACTGCAGTTCATAACAGAAACACTGTCTTCTGAAACATAAAAGGTGTGTTCTGTATTTAAAGACTCCAAGATTGAAAGATATCCATTTGACTTGTGTGATTACGGCTGCTGAAGAATCAAATGACCTGCAGATAAACGTAGGAATTTATTTTTGTTAATGTATTACAGCAAACAAGATCTTTGTCATATAGCCATGTGAGTTTAGTTTTAAGTTGGCCTCGAAAAAATGTGAACTTATCAGTGACTTTATAAGTCCAAAACATTCAATGCTATACCCGCTCCCCCCTAACGCACCCTATGTTGGCTTTTGAATTAGTTTTTCTTACACATTTCTTGTTGCTATGTTGAACAAAATAAGGACTGACGTGCTGGTGCAACAGCATGCTGTCTTGTATCAAAAGTGCAAATAATACAAAGCCTGCCACATAAATACTATAACAAAATATAATGTTTTTGTCTCACATCAAATTCAGAAACCCAAATATATATCCATGTATTTTCTTTTAAATGTGTGCTTTCCCATCAGACAAGATGTTTCCTTTTAGTTAATGTGTCCTCTCCTCTCATCTAACTGCAACCACATATAAAGACCCAGAAGAAACCCATTCGTGTCCTAAGTGGAAACACATTGAGTACGGTTTACCACAATCAAATTGTTTCCTGAGTTTCCCCTGGCTGAGATGTTATGTGACATTGACCACCAGATACCCAATCGCGCACTCTCATTCCTGAACATTTTGTCCGTTGGACCACATCAGCACAGGCCACTAAGATATCCCGTTGATATCACTATGTGCTCACAGTACTTTAATAGTGTGATCCCCACATAGGGAGCTATAACCCGCACAAGACATTGCACAGTTGTAAACCACGGTGGCTTTTACACAGGACCACATCATCAGTTAGAGCCACTCCAGCTACATTACTCATCCATCCCAACATCCCATTTGTTATTTGAGCGAACATGTTGCTTACATTGAGGAATGTTTCTCCCAACAAAACCCCGTCTAAAATTGATTAGAGGCGAGCTGTTTTACCGCAAGACTACACTGCTAAATACATTGCAGCATGATGTACAATCTTCGAAAACAATTTCAACTTTCAAGGGTCATTTTTCTCTGTTAGACAAGTCATGTTTACTAATGTTTCAGGTGTTGTCCCATATTCCCTGCATCCGAGTGCTAATGTTTGTTAATGTTCATTCAGGCTCGGTATAATGAGAGGAATGGCTGTCATTACAATGAGCCTCAGGTTCAATCGCCTATTAAATTGGATAATAATACAAGCGAGAAGATCTCAATCCACGTGGGGAGCTGCTCACCGCGTCGCCCGTTTGCTTCGAGGTGAACGAGCCGACTGCAGGTTTCAAATAACGCAGAGGAGAATTAGTAATTAGCTCAAATGTTTCTGCCGTCACATCAACCGGAGTGACAGGGTTGTCAATAGCGCGCTAATGGTGATGAGTTTGATTACAAATGTGCAGCCACAAAAGTGAGCCCTGGGAAATATGCTAATTAAACTTCTGCATGTGGGCATACATGAATCATGAGAGGCAGTCTCATTACAGGGAGAAAGAGAAATCAATTGTTGGGTGTAGGCTTGTCTGAAGATTAGCAGTTATTTGGAGGTTGTTTGTCATGCTATTGGTTATTCTTCACCGGTCACAGAACCTGCCGTCACCCCGCAGTCACCTCACATTACAGGTCGCTGAGGCCATTAACCGTATTACTATTATGATCACAACAAACGCCCCTCATCGCCTTTTTCCATATTAATGGTAGAGCTGCCACTAATGATTGTTTTCATGTTTGATTGATGTGTTGATTATCTTTCTGAATTCAACAGTGATTTAGTTTTGCATCTCTTTTAGAGGTATTTTCAGAGATGTGTTCAAAGAAAAGTGGTCAAAATTAGAAGATGTATTGAAATGTAGTCCCTAGTATAAGCTCCAAAAATGCAACCCAGCAGCATCCCTTTTCGACACTTCTTGTCTGCTAAATGTACTCCATGTTCTCCAAACCCCCAGTTTGTATTCAGGCTCCAAATGTCTTGAGCTCAAATGAAAATAATTCCAATGACATTTTCAGAAAGCTCCCTTCAGGGCCACTGAGAAAGTTTTAAAGCTGGTACAAGCAGTACTCTTCGCCACAATCAAACTAATGTTCATATGAACAGTGGGTGGGTGGCCCCTTTTTAATGGATCATTGAGTCTATAAAATGTCAGAAAACTGTGAAAAATACTCATCATAGTTCAAGTGTCTCTTTTGTCCAACCATCAGTCCAAAGCCCAAAGATATTCAAATGTAAATGTTAAAAAAAAACATAAAAGCAACACAGGAGTGTGTGGAAGCTAGCGTTTACGGATTTGAATAAATATATATAATACTTTTATAATATATTAATTGTCGCAACTACCTATAATTCAGCCAACACAGGTCAAATCCATATGGGCATGGCAAATATTTCCTTTTTTAACATGACGTAAAAGATTATAAAACCAAGTGAAATGGGTAAATATGTGTAAAATAAATGATTAAATCCAGTTTCTGTCATTGATAGAAAGAGGAAAGGCACAAAGACACATCCTGTCTATTGACTGGGTTCTGTGTAGGGTTAATTTAGCCCATAGGGTTAAAAGGTTGAGAAGCACTGGTCTACTTGAACAATTGAGTAATAACCTGCACACTAATATATTCCCAGGAAATCACACAAAGTCTTTCCTTGTTACGCATTTTAACAGCAGAGTTAATTGTATCCACATGAAGTTCAGTGTCTTTGCCTTCCTTGTTCGTTCGAAATCAGCACATTTCTGGTCACTGCTCCAAAAAATAAACAATTCCCGTGTTTGTCTGTTTTTGCACACCATGCTGTGCACCCCGTCTGTCTACATTAGTGCTTAGCTTATTTCTCTGTGGCGTTTCCTCACATGTTTCTAATGTGCCACAGCTGGAGAAGTCGCAGCAAGATGACAGAGGTGGCGAGGACAACGCTAATCAAACCAGCGTAAGTGGAAAAAGCTGTAGCACTCCCCACCCCTCTGCAGATATTGTTTTGTGTCCTTACTCTCCCTTTCGTCCTCCTTTGACTTCCTCTCCCAGTGACATGACAGATAATTACAGGCCAATCCAGTTCACTGTAACTGGATTTGTCATTGAATAAATCACCCAGGCTCAACTGGGCTAGGAAATAAAGGAAGTCATGAAGTGAAAATGGTTTGTCTACACACCCACACAGTTGAGTGTTATGGATAGATTAAAAACGGAAAAAGGGCCACCAGCCATTCCACACCATGAGTGGAAAAAGTACTCACAGTACTATGTAGGACAACAAACATACAAAAAGTCTTCTGTTATACCTCCCCCATTTTTCTGCCACCTGTCAGCGATCTGAAACAAACAGCTTGATCACTTCCCTTCCTAGTCTCTACCTCCTGTCTCTTCATTTCCTCTTCTTACACCTCTCTTTTTTGGTTCTGTGTGTTTGAAAATCAGCAATATGACTGCTGGAAGAAAAAACTCCCCCGCCTCATTATCCTCATCCTCATTGTCTCTCCGTATTGATGTGTTGGTGGTGAAACTTTCTGATGTGTTCATTCCCACTCCTGTTTGTCTTTCTGTTACGTGCCATGCATCGACTTTAGGTTAAGCTTGTTTATTTTCTCCTCAGCCACAGTCAAACAGTGGCTGTTAGCAGATTTATTGGAGGTAAATATGTAAATGTGTGTGTCTGTGTGTGTGTGTTTGCAGGAAGCCACAGTGTCAACAGTGGTGTCCTGCAGTCAGGAAAAGGAAGGACCTCAGGAGAAAAATCCACTGAGTCCTGTGAACTCTGAGAGGGAGGCTCTGCTCGTTGGTACGCTGAAACTCATCCTCCACTGCTAACATCACTTGAACATTATTAGTAGAAGTTGCAGATACGACATACGAGCAGGCACACAAGTGTTTTGTTATTAAGCAGTTTTAGGTATAGACCAGTTTAATGTTTTCCTGAGTTGTTCTGTGTGTTACTTGGTTAGTAGGGCTGGGCCATACTGAGAAAACCAAAGCACATCATATTTTAGACCAAATAAATGTAGTTATTTGGTTAATGGAACTTACATTTAGGCTGAAAAGCACCTTCAAAGCTTTAGTAGGCTTAAAAAAACATCATTGTATGTACGATCATCAAAAGGCAAATGTCCAAAGGCAAAAGTGCTTGTATCTGCTGCATATTCACACATGGCTACTCTAGTTTTCCCCAGGCTGCACCCTAAAACCTCTCTATTAGAAAACTGTGGCTCCAGGCTATCTTTGATCCGATCAGTCTGAACACCACACTCTGCTGCCATATTAGTCACTCATATTAATAACAAAATGTTATCGTTTCACACAGGATAACAGGGTTTTGATTTTGCTCTTATATTCTTCTAGGGGAGAGGTATATAATTGAACTCAGATAAACCAAAACCTGATTCTGTTTTTTTGGCAGTGGTTTCTGTGGTTGCCATGGTCACGCTGAAAGTAAAAAAACAAAATGAATGTCCTCTCCTTGCTGCAGCAGGTCTGTCATTGGGAAAACAATGCAGGTGACAGCGGCAACCTCTCTGTCTGAAGAGCAGCCCCCCCTTTGCATTCATGGTGTGGCACCTGCACACTCCAGGTGACAGGAGCAGTTGAGTGTAGAGTAAACAAAGAAAGCATGACAGTAAGGGTAAAAACAGGCTTAATTGCAACCAATTGCACATCAATAAAGTGGGCATTATTGTAAGATAGTTGTAGAAAAAGGCTATAATTATTGCTGACCACCTCCAGTGTCCCCATCTAAAAGTGTTCAGGTTTCATCATTGTATTTAGTGTCTCTAATGTGACATTATTCCATGCTTTAATGTTCAAAAAGCTCTTTATTTGTCTCATACTGCCTGTGCTGCAGCACCTCTTCTCACCCTCTGTCTGAAACCAGAGCCCAGTCGGCTCTGATTGGTTAGCTGGCGGGCTCTGTTCTGATTGGTCAACCTCTTGAAGATGTCCCATCCCTTAGCACATGAGTCGGCAACAGGCGGCCCAAATAATATTTGGCCCGGAAAATTGGCTTTGTTTTGAAAGAAAGGTTTTGGCTCATCGGACATTTATGAGAGAAAATCCCTAATGTCCGAGTGCAAGTGAATGCAGCACAAGACGTGAGCCTTGTAACCCCTCCCCCGGCCCTGGCGCGAGCATGGAAATGTGATTGTCATTTGAACGGGACGGCGCAAAACGAGAAGCATTCGGTCTACAACAGAGACTGTCAGCATTGATTCAAAACGCACTAAAGCTTTGGATCTTAATAAGTTTGTGAGCAGGGGCGGAAAATCTGGAAAATCACAGAACGGCCGGTCGTCAAGGGCCAGCTCGGTTCGCTGACGGCCGGCACCGCAGGCTCCAAAAGGCCAAACTTACTTGCCGACCCCTGCCTCAGCAAATCACATGCAATGTGTTTGAGCGCTAGCCAATAGAAGAGCAAGTGTTTCATAGTGATGTTAGCCTTTGCAGACCATTTACATGCACACAAACCTATATAACACACTACAGCAAAGGAAAAACCAGAAAGCATAATTGGCCCTCTTTAAGTAATTGACACTCCAGAGACCTGGAGGCAGGCAGTATTTCAGTGTAGGGTTATTGTTTGGTTTCTTGGGCTTCTGGCAATGTGCTTGAAGTGTAGAGAGGCAATCCAACATTCACAGAAAGGTTGGAGGGGGGGGGGGTTCAGAGGGGGCTTGCAGCTAAGGTTTGCCCAAGGCACTGCAGCAGGTCACCATGGCCATGGCATTGTTGAAAAACTGGCAGCAGGTGTGAACGCTCTACATTCTTCAGGTGCCTTCAGAAACGGCACAACTGCATACAAAGTCAGGAGAAATACTCCGAGCGTTGCTCTAACTGAAGCAATTTATTTCTAGGGTGAAATCTCGACTATTGCTGTTGAGAAAGGGTTATACTTTTGCATCATAGTGTCAAGAATAATCTTCCGTTTCCCTTCATCAGACCAAGACAAATGTTATATTCACAATTGGCATTGTATCCACAGTGGTAAGAATCAGAGCAGTACTTAAAGGAGGGAATATGGTGTAAAAATAATGGGGACAATTGGAATTCCTGTTGAGCATTACGAAAATGTAAATCAACTTTTTCTAATGTTTGATAATAAATCTGAGCCTTAGCATGGACATTCACTCTAAATCACCCACATGCTGTGTGTGCAGATTGCCAGATGCAAACGTCTTTATTATTACTTGGCGAACATGCTCATTGGCTCTTTGAACGCAAATAAACACAGACAGCCAAACCATTCCAGTGGGCGAATCATGCAAATACATCATCATGAAGTTCTGCTTGGTATTGTATTTGAATGGACCATTAAACTCCCAGGCAGTCTCTTATTCATCATCAGTGCAGCAGCCCCAGTCTAGTACTTTGTTTGTTTTCAAGCTTCGTCTGACCTCCTGCAGGTGGCAAAAATGAAACCTTGAAGTAGTCATTTCCTCTTAAAAGTCTCAAGTGATTGAGGTATTGTTGCTCCAGTGTCGGAGGCAGGTAGAATGCCCTTTTTGATTCGTTATAGGTGGTTAGTAAGCAGAGGTGGGGGGATTATCAGTCTGCTGTCTGTGCGCTGATAGCAGATGGTTTGTTTGAGCTGGGGGAGAGTCTGGCTTTGATTAGAGACAACGACATCAAAGCTGTCATTAAACACTCTAATCTGGAGCCACGATATACAAGAGGCTCTAACAGTGCGGGGACTCTGGGAGAAGCCACTGGAAGCTCCTGTTAGACTCAGAGAAGGAGCACATCATCTGGCAGTTTGTCAATGTTCAACAGGTGACATGTGACTGCTTTCTCATCTCTGCATTGTTTGCTCTCCTCCAGGGATCATTGCAACGTTCCTGCACGTCCACCCGTTCGGAGCCAGCATCGAGTACATCTGTTCCTACCTGCAGCGCTTGGACACCAAGGTAAAAGAATCCAAACTGTGGGGAAAATGAGCAGAGCCTGGCCTCAGCTGCGATCTAGAGTAGATCCACCCAAACAGACAGTTTGTCAGCCCCACCCCCCCACCGGGCTGACATACGGGCCTGCAGAGTGCCAGGGTCCCGCTGCGCACGGAGACACACGGCCGCTCAGTGAGAGAGCTTCCTAATGCGCTCTATAGAAATGGACGCTTTTGGAGGATTTGTCTTGAGGGGAGGCCCAGGCTCTTAAAAGAAAGAGATTGACATTTTGGAGAGAAGTATTTATTTTCTCATCCACAATCTCTGCCGAAATGTCAAAGTATCTCTAAAACAGTCAGGATAGGATGGGCTACATGCAGATGTGATCTCATTGAGGCTTTTGCAGCAGACGCCTGAATAGGGATGAGTTCGGGAAAATACCCAGCTTCTTTAATTTGAATGCAAATGTTCAAGCCTTCTTGTTAGCAAAGAGCGATAGAAACATAAAAGTTGCAGCCACTGCTTGCTGGTTAAAATGAAGCTTTATTTTTGTAACGGCTAAGGTTCACTGCAGCTGTTGTCGAGATACAGCCATAGTTTGTAAGTGGAAAAAAAACATAATTTCATACCTCCACTGTGTGTTAGCCAGTGGATTGTGTGTTTTCTTAGTTTAGAGGGACGAGCAGAATGAGTTTAGTACTGGAATTGAATTTAATACAAATTGTATTTAACAGCTAGGAAACAATCATAGAGAAAAAGACAGTTATACAAAAACACAGCATTAAAAATAACGAGACATCTCTCATTATCCGTTTGGTCAGAAGTAGAATCTTCAAAAACTTCTGATACGATTTCTCTACGTTTTTTATCCGTATGGCTAGCCGTATCTGGCTAGTTGTGTGATTTCCCTCGATGCGGGAACATATTAAAACTAGATCCTTGATTTTGACACTTGAAGCCAAATACCGCCCTCAGTTTCCACTCTGTCTGGCGAAGCAAAGCTATTTTATCCCCGTCTTTCTGGGGAGGCATTCCACACCTATTGCCGCTCTCCACTGCCACTTACACAAGGCTTTCAAAAGGCCAACATTCAATGTCACCTCCAGAAAGTAGAATAGATTAAAAGCCATTTCTTCCCTCCGTCCCTACGTGGAGACCGACAGAAAAAAGGGCAAAGTCACCAGCCACACACAAGCAGAATAAACATTTTATCCTTCAGATTAGAACATACCTAAATTTACTCATTACTTTGTAAAAATGTTTAAAAACCTTCTCCAAAAGTTTGCCCAGCTCTTTGAATATGCTCATCATCACCCTGACTCATTCTCACACATGCAACGATAAATAAGTGTGACGTCTCCTCTCATGCCTTTTGGTGTTTTTGTTGTCTAGTGCGAGTGTGTGTTCATGTCTTGCTGCGTGTGAGTGTGTGAGCATACACCCACGCCTGTCTGTCTGTGTGCGTACCAGTTTTGCCAGCACCTGTGCATCTGTTATTCGCTACACACATCAAGCAGCCAGCAGAGTTTTGTCAATATCACTGACGAGACTCTCCACCAACAAGCCGCTCCTCTGTGCTTATCTAGCGGCTCCACACACAGCTCCATTGTCTGTGGTGTCACATCGCTCCTATCTCCACGATGGACCTGAATGCATCCTGACATTAGCACAGGGTTAGAACAACGTTGTTTATTAATACAAAACCGTGTGGGTCCTCTACAGTGGATTGTCTTCGTCACCTCGATATTTCAGATTAGTCAGGTGGCTGCTATATCGTCACCCTATAAATGTACTTGCACTATGATTCTGTGATTTGTTATGCTTTTTTCGTTATTCTCGCGTCCAGGAGAGAAGCTTTAAAAGTAGACTAATTGAGTCTCTGAGAATGTTCAAATGGGTACTTTAATTAAAAGAAGCGCGGTAATGTTACAAGCAGAATATTGTTCAGTGAGGAGAGAAAGGCTGCAGCTTCCTCTCGCAGTCGTGGCCGTGGAGAAGACAACCCACAAAGCCTTCGTCCTTCCCGCTTGCTGGCTGTTTGCTCCTCCTCTCTAGGGGCTGTGGTGACGTAGGTGACTTCCCCCTCGTTCTTCTGTGGTCCAATATTGCGTAACGGCAGTATTTCGGCCATTTACATTCATGTGCTTACTTCCACATGCCTTCTTCTCCTTCTATTTCACTTTCCATAACTTTATATTATACATGTTAACGGCGTCAATAGCGACTTTAATGATATAATGGACGTAAACTCCCGGGAATGATACTAATGGACGGTAATCCCGGATGTCGTCATGAAGGATTTTCAGAATAAAAGCTTGGTATTGGGAACTTCCGGTTTTTTCCAGAATAAAATAGCATTTAAACCATAGATTTAAACTGACGGTATGTTCTAACTAAATGATGCCATCAAAACATTGATTTTAATTTCTAACAGTTTCAGTGGAGGTGTGAGAAGAGAGGCGCTGCGTAAAGGAATAAAGGGTGGATGTATGAGAAATGTCTAGTTTGTTATAGCATCCAAAAAGATGAAGCCTATTTCATAGCAACATCCCCTCCTTACTTGTTTCTATAAAGCTTGCAGAAATTAAAAGTAGCCTTTTTGAAAAAAAGTTACGCCTGCATACGAATAACAAACACAGATTTATGCAAATAAAAACTCATCTCAGCTGGAAGTAAAGAAATAGAATATATATATATATATATAATATATATATATTATATATATATGTATAGAAATACAAAAAATCAATCAAATGTTACGAGCACCATGTTTTATATCATTAGACTTCATGACGATGAATAAAGAACTTGTATCACACATTAAATACATTACTTGTAAATTAGTAGGCATCACTCTTTTCATCAATCAATAAAATACATCTCATGCACTTGAACGTAGCAAACTTACATTTGTGACTTGGCATAAAGAGTTTACAGACTGTACCAACAGACCTTTTTCTTATTTTAATGCTTCAAACGTTTATATACATCTCTACACAACATTGGGTTATTCTTTATTATCACAAAAGTATCTGATCAAACAGGAGTGGTTTGCGGAAGTGACTTGTTTAGAGTCTACGGTGCTACTTTGTCTGGAGCTTTTATAACAGCCAGTCAAAAATACTTAGTTAATTGAAGCTTAAGGTTTTTCCAGAGTCCATTAAAATATTACCATTGTGGTTCCGTCAAAAACAAGCTTCAAAGTTCAAGGCGGATGAAAATGAAAGCCTGCATCAGCAGCCAGCAGAAAGCCAGTCACTGGTGGCTTCTGCAGACTGTCTGTCACTTCAAAGGTTTGATTGGCACTCACACAAAATCCAGTGGGAGAGTTATGTTTCCAAACCCTCAGATAAAACGGCAATTTGGAGATGGATGTAGAAAGACTGTGTGTGTCGTCTCTGTTAATATGGATTTAATAACACTGGTGTGTGTGTGTGTGTGTGTGTGTGTGTGTGTGTGTGTGTGTGTGTGTGTGTGTGTGTGTGTGTGTGTGTGTGTGTGTGTGTGTGTGTGTGTGTGTGTGTGTGTGTGTGTGTGTGTGTGTGTGTGTGTGTGTGTGTGTGTGTGTGTACGTAGATCAACACCAGTGAGGTGGAGGCTCTTCTCTCTCGACTGCCCTGCACCTTCAGGCAGGAGCTGAGCGGAGTCGGAGCGAGTCTGGAGAAACGCTGGAGCTTCTGCGGCTTCCAGGGCATCAAGAGCACATAAACTCTGCTGGAGACGCTTCTGGAGAGACGACAGACAACATTGGGACACTGTAGAGACATGAAAGACACAGTTTAAAACCCAGAAATATCAAAGACTGTACCTGTACAAGGACACAGAAGACTGAGCACACTGGAGGGAATGTTACACCAACATTTCACTGACTCTGTAGGTGGCAGAGACGTGACAAAGCATCCCAGTATCAGAATGATGCTTGAAATCACATGGCTAAGTCTTCATGAGAGTGAACTCTGTGTCTGCTACCATATTTCTAGACCAAACGACTCTCTAGGAGTCACAGAAGACAACCGATTCCCACAGTCACTGGATTAATATGTAGTCATCGCCAACACGAGCGGATAATTGTGATTTCTGAGCCCGTGGGGGGGGGGGCTCTGTATGGTGTCAGTGTGCGCCAGGACTACAGGGCTAACCGAGGCGGCGGATCAGGGTCAAACCGAACACTCTGGTCTCCATCTCTCCCCTTTTTGCTGTTCCTGGTTTGTAAAATAGATCTAAAATGGATATATTTCTTCATTTTCTGTAAAGGCTGTTAACAGTTGCATAGAATCATTTGTTGTAATACACTGTAAATGCTTGGATGATATTTTTGATTATAAAAACACACATTTGAGTATATAAAAAAGGTTTTGTTAATTTTGTTTGAGTATCACATACTCAGAGGCTGCTGTAAAATAATTGTGTATGTTTCTGGTGCAGGTTTACAAACATCTTTTAATCCTGCCAACCTTTGCTATTAATCGTGAAAGCCAGACACAAAAGCACCTGCACAGAGATAAGTGGTCCACATTTAAGTTGTGTGCCCATTCTTGCTTGAAGGGCATCATCTTTTATAACGTCTACCTGTTTTTGTTTCTGCAATAATAACTCAAGGCTAGTTTTAGAAGCTTACATAAGGGCATTTCTGTCTTTGAAAAGCAAATGAGTCTTTCAGCCAGTCTGAAAGCAAAGCACAGAGGCATCACACTTTACAGGGAAACACACCTCGGGGATCATGTTAATGATGTTTAATTGGTGAGGCTGTTGTTGTGTGCTGCTTCCATCAAGGTACGTGCCCAAAATGTGTGTGTGTGCTACTTGCCTGGATCCATATATTAAGTGATTATACAACCTCCTTCTGAGAGAGTTTTCTTTCTCCAGTGGTGGAGGTTCCTCCCAGAAGCCCAGTGAAGCGCTCTTAATGCGAGGCCACTGGGCTATTTGGCGGCGTGCTCTCGTCGCTCTGACAAACAAAGGATTATGATTACACATGATTTCATCGGCCTCCTCCATCTCCTACAGTCATTGCATTTGAAAAAGAATAAGCGCTCAGGCACTTGTCAGCATACTACCCCTTGTACCTGAATTAATAATGGGAATGAGTATGTTTTGACGACAAGCCGCTACAAGGCATTCCTTCCGTGTGCATGTATCCATTATTAACAGCATTGGTTTGAACAGAAAGAGTTTCATGGGTGAGAAAATAAAAACTGTCCTGGGAGTGGAGGTGCCTGCATGTTAAATATAGAATGTAACCTCCAACCCAATTCGTTTGTAGGCTTCTGTCAAGCTTGATTAGGACAGAGACTGAATGCTGGTGCTGTATTATAGTGGTTTATTATTGGATATGCTGTCATGGCAATGTGTTAGAGCAATGATCAGCGTTGTCTCTTTCTATTTGAGAAATTTCAAGTCATTTCCGACACGTTGGATGAGGAAGTGCAAATCCATACTCTTCAGCTTCTGCCTGCCTGCCTTGCACCTGGGATGGTGAGAGATGCTGCCTGTGTTGAGTTGTGCATCGCTACACTTCCTCTTCACAGTGTAAGATCTCAGCAGAACATCCCCGAAGCCCCCCTCACACCAGCCTCTCCTCTCCCACTCATTAGTTTCTCTCATGCTCTCCCTAACATCAACAAAACACCAATATGGTGAATTATTTTCTTTCAGAAGCTGCTTTCTGTCTAGCGCTTCCTCCCAACTGAGTTTCTATTCCTACGCACTGATTTACTGCAGGCACTTGCAATTTGTCTCTTTTACAGCTGTATGTGTGTGAGTGTGTACGCACAAACATTTGTGCATCAGGTTCTCGGGCATCACACAAGGAGGTAAACACGGACTAATTAAATCCAGCAGCAGTCCCTGGTGAATGGCGCTCTCCATTCACTGTTGTCTTCTCCTCGCTGCGACACAGTGAGGAGCCTCCTCATTAATTCAATTCAAGGTGAATGCAAAGCAAAGCTATCTAAGGGAGTCATTTTCGTGCACCAGCGGTGAATACGCCGTAGGATGACTCCCACCTCGTGAAGTCACGAATGGGAGATGTTTGAAGATCAAATTCTGAGCAGAATTATAAATGTACAGGCGCCATTTTGGTGGGATTTCTTTGAATAACTTTGTAAATACATCACGTTTAATTATGTAATTGGACATGAGGAGATAACCACATTCTTTTGGGTGATATCATGATGCTCGAGATACCCTTAATTACCTTTTCCTCTCATGTTGCTTCCTTAAGGCTTCCAAATCTAACTCATTATGATTATGGCCTCCCTTGAGTGAGCAGGTGAGAGCATGCTAGCTGTGTGTGGTCCATAATAAGATCACAACAAAAAGTGGATTAGACAGAGGTTCTCAACTGGTCAGGTCTCTGGACCCACTTTTTTCTTTGTCAATAAATCGCATATATCCCTTCACGGAACTAAAGTATGCTTTTAAAAAAGGTTTAATGAGATGATGGAATCAAAGATGAACTGTATAACATAAAAAGGCCCACATGCCGAAAACCCAACCCCAGAAAAAAGTCTGGAGGGATTCTCCCCGAGGAGATTTTTAGAAATACTAACATATAAACTACGCATTCTGGTACACTCTGAGAAGAAAATAAATGCATCTATTACTACCCGACATTTTAATAATATTTTATGCCATTGTTTGTGTTTCACTTTGTTCTGACAGCTGAACTTGCTGCTCCACACAGAGAGAAGAGTAAAGAGGAGATAGTTTGTGTGAATTACTTTAAATTGTGGGTTAGGGTAGACAGCCCCCATTGTTCTGTGACCTGTCAATCATCAAGCCGGGGGTCATATTTCATTACGTGTTCATTTTTAGATAAAAATGAACACGTAATGAAATATGACCCCCGGCTTGATGATTGACAGGTCACAGAACAATGGGGGCTGTCTACCCTAACCCACAATTTAAAGTAATTCANAACTACAGTGTTCTATACAACGGACTACATGGATGTTTAATAATGGATGTTTAATAAGAACGAGGGACTCATCTAGAGACTCTGCACCGTGCTCTGATGCTGTTGTTTTATGCTTTATGAACGTGGACAACAGAGAAACATATTCTTCATGACCAAAGTTGTAATTGAAATAAAAAAGGAAAGTGAAATTTATGCTCGTCACCCTCTCCCTCCGGTCCACATTAATACAAATGATCCCAATACGTATGATTGTATGAAAATATCTTAAAATCAATACAAATGTATTTATTATAAACGTTAGTCCTTAACATCTATCACTGTTTACATCACCATTCAAACATCTTTTAAAAGTTGAACAAACCCCACACAGCTCAGTGAAATGTTGACTTTATTTGATCATTTCAGTAAAAACTAACGTTCATATTTCTCTTTTTGATTATAATACTGATGAACGTTCAAAACAAAGCACTTTGCAACTTACCACATACGTTTTAAAATGCTTAATAAGCACCGTAACTTTCATGATATAATTTCTCCGTCATAATCGTTTGTTTCCGTGAACGGCCGACTGTTGTGTGATGCAAATGCTGCGGCTGCAAGGCATTGTGGGGCAGCATTTTCTCCTCTCCTTTCGGTGAGGGAGGTCCAGTGGTTCCTAAGCTAAAGGAGGTTATAAAGGAAGTTTGAAACCTCCTTTCCTTTCATTTGGAGAATTGGAACGGCACTTAACATGGCTGCCACTGACGTACTTCCGGGTCATTTCAGTCCGTTAGGAAGGTTCCTAAGCTAAATGGACTATTGGAACGCAAGAGATGGCAACCATGCGCGGGAAGTCTTCTTCGCTGCTTTTGTGGCAGACTACAGCGCCACTTACAGGCCTGGCATATGTACTACAGCTTCTCCAGCGCTTTTGAGCGGCAATGGCCGGCCGTGGCCCAACCCCACATTCCCCTGATAGGTGGAGAGTTGGCCCAATAGCCGTAGCGCCACCGTCCTGACATCAAGACAGTGCTCACATCTGGATCAGTTTTTATCAGATCCGTTGCAGCCCTTTTATTTGTTGAGATTTGGGTATGGAGGAAAATAGAGAGGGTTGTGTTTTCTGACACTTGGTGAGTTCCCTGGAATACCGGCGACACATATTCATGTATAAAAGACGTACAAAAGTGCTTTTTGCATGATAGGTCACCTTTAAGTTGCATGTAAATTAGCTTACCCAGCAGGCCGATTTTTAATGCCCTGAACATTCCAGATTTATGCATATGAATGATCTCCATGCTGTCAAATCAATCAGCTGACTGTCACTGTTCACTTCATCCAATCATCTTGTTGCTGTCAACATTTTAAACTGTTCATGTCTGGGCTCCTTTCAGCTGTCATGTCAGCCTTCTCCTCCCTCACCTGCTCCCCTCTACCTCCAGCGCTCCTCAGATCCAGATCCTCGTTGTGATTCAGGAGCTCATCCGATATTCTGCTCAAAGCCTCATCCAACCACTCTGAACTGAAGACGTAACTCCAGGAGGAACTTCTAATAGACATCAAGTCATCTTCTTTTCACAGTTGCGGAATGTTATTCAGATCCTTAGTGTGAAGTGCTAATCCTACACTGTAGTTTGTAAGTAGCCTATTATCAGCAAATTCATCAACAGAAAGCACTTCATCAGCAGTAAAATGTTCCACGGCAGTGCTGTTTTTGTATTAATATTACTACTGCATTCGTTTTTTTTATTGCTGTAGATTTTTAAGTTTGAATTACTTCCATCTCCTACTGCTCTGAAAAACATTCAACCTTCATCTCATCTATCCTTTAGAAATGTTGAGGTACAAGGAATCGTATCAATACTTGTAACCTGAAAAGTTACAAAGGCTATCAGAAAACTGTAGTGGCATAACAAGTACAATGTTTTCCTCGAGTTATAATGAGGAAGTTATAGAGTTGCATAAAACAAAAAAACAAATACCACAGTAAAGTAAAAGTACCTTACATTTGTAAAATACAGGATTTGAGAAAATGTACTTAGTTATATACCACTCATTTAATAATAATAATTTAGACTCGTCGCCTCAGCGAATACTGTGTGTATCTTTACACTGAAACTATACAACTAATATGTTTTTATCTTTACTTTTCTATCATTCTGTAATGATTATAAATTACTTAAAATGTGATGAATAAAAGTTAATTAACACAATTTAAAGTAACCGTAGTGTCATCTAATGGCAAGGTCCTCATCTCTGAAGCACAAAAGTGAAATATGAAACTGAAAAATATTCACCATACAGTACGCTGCAAAACAGAAATACTTTATACAATGTCTAAGGACAGAACCTGTACGCTAGAGCAGGGTCTCCAACATTTCTCAGGCCAAAGACCCTGAGCTGAAAGTACCAGACAACACATGTATAAACTCCTGCGTTCAATAACATGCCTCTTGTGCCATGTATAAACTGTAACAGCTAACCAGTTCACTTTTATTCTCTGATTTCGTTCTATTATTACACCTACAATTAAACTTTTCTTTAATAACTTTCCACTGTGCAGATAATTGCTTTCGATGCAAAGCAATTCTTCTTCGGTAAAAGGTCACAGGATTCACAGCAGCGTGAAGTGGCCATCGCTCATTAGGAGAGTTTTACCATCCCATCTAACCTGGCATGAGCTGCAGTGATCTGGCTCCTCAGATCAGACACACCGACCGGTCCTGCTGTTTCACCAGCTCACCGCCCAGAAATATATCTCTGCTGGACCCGGCGGCAGAAGGATGGCCAAAACAATTTATTATAGTGAACAGAATTTAACTGCACTATTGTTTTTTTTTTAGAAGAACCCAATTCCCCAGGAAGACTTCCCCTCTTTACCCTTCCTCTCACCTGTGAGCTCTTAATATTTGATGTGGCAGAGCAGAGCCTGCTTACTGCGTGCAAATACCTTACGGGCATTCACTGCTGTGCGTCCCTTCTTAATAAGGAGATCTATGTACAGTATAGGAGAGAGGAGGAAGGAGAGACATTGAATTAAACAGTGAGATGCACTGTGTGTCATACTCTGAAATCCACAGCTTAATATTCACTGCCCAGACACCCCAGAGAGCAGTGTAAAGCAATTATTCCAACACTTGCCATTCATTCAGTCTGAAAGTGCATGCAATGCTCTGAGCATACCGAATGGCAGTAAACAAAAAAAATTGTATGAAACGTGATTTGCTACCTGCCAAACTAATAATCCTCAAAGAAATAGAAATCTCTTTAGTTCTAGTTTTTCACATTCCATAGTTTCTAGTTCCTTAGATGTCCTTCCAAGTGCCTGCAGGCAAATGTTTCTGGAGCTGTGCTGCGTATCGCTGCTGCCGCACTGGCACCCTGGAAAAAGAGTGGATTTTAGGAGCTTTAATGCATACATGAATTAATGAGGACCGTGGAGCTTTTTATTGGGAAAGAAACCCTCTGGAACATGTCTCCTAGCGCCGCGGCCATACACCCGCTGTCAATGCAAATCCCCCCCCGGGCTGGCCCTCTGGATGACTGATTGCAGGGGAAGGTGTAGCTGCTGTTGTGCTCAATAGGAGGAGCTGTTGACTCAGTACTTTATGTCAATGAGCTTTTGGATTGTTATCTAGTTGAGACTTAGATATTTGGTGTTTATCTGGGGACAGACAAAGAAAATCGCGCTTTTGAGAGAAGGGCAGTGTCAGAGACTCTACAACTGAAAACCTGTGGCTCATGACCAGAGTGGAAGAGATATGTATTCCTCTAATCCAGTGGTTCTCAACTGGTGGGTCGCGGACCTGTTTGAAGTGGGTCGCAGATGTGAGTGAAAAAAAAAATTAAAAGAAAAAAAAGTGTAACTTTATTTTGAAGGTCCGATTTTCTAACGCTGTGCATGCAGTAGGCGTTGGACTGGAAGTACCGGAGACCATAAACGGTTTTGAAAACTTTTGTCACTAGTGATCATCATCTCAATAAAACATCTTTGCTGATGTTTTTTCGAGTCTTCTGGCCAATCAGAATCCAGATTGTTGCCGGAAGTCCCCACGGAGAATAACTTTGTGGTAGAACTATTCTTTATAGAGTGGCGAAGTCCCTCCCCTTCCGGTGGACCTCCATGGGACCTTATATCGGAAAAATAATGTATTGAAGTCAATGGGGAGAGAAAGATTATCTTTCGATCCCGTTTGAATTGTGCCACGAATTACACATATGATGTTTGTCAATTTAAAAGATAGTCAAAAAAATTAAAATGTGTTGTAAAACTGTGAAGTTACACATTTCTTTGTGTGAAGCGCTCAATGAACTACAACTCTGGTCTTGCACACGTCACCAACACCAAGATGGCCGTCACGTTGGTACATCTCACCTCTTTCTTTCAGAATGAGGCGAAAAGTATTAAAAGAGGTGAAAATCACTACAAGTCTGGGCATGTTGAGAGCTGTACATACACACAAGGGGAGTTAGTCGGTTCCGTAAGAGCCAGCATGCGGGACCGGCTTTACAAGGTTTCGGTGAGTAACACGAGTGTAATGTGTAACGTTAATGTCAGCTATAGCTAACATTAGCTAACAAGGTACACTCTCGTGTTTTGTTTTAGTTGCTCTTCGAGAACGAGCAAGAGGTACTATTACTGGTATGATAACAACCTGGTACAAAGCACACAGGCATCTTGTTAAAGTAAGTAAGTACAGTAAGTAAATGTATTTTTCGCTATCTGGAGGGAATACATCAGTTATGACAGCACTTACGCGACTCTGGGATTTGTAGTCTTTCTAGTTGCATATTTTTCATAGTCTTATATTTCAACAGTTTTAAGACAAACTTTGAATTTTTTGACATGGAAATGATTTTTAAAGATTGACAAACAACATATGTGTAATTCATGGCACAATTCAAACGGGATCAAAAGATACGTTTTCTCTCTCCATTGACTTTAATGTATTATTTTTTCGGAATAAGGTTCCATGATGCGGAAGTAAGTGGGCGTGACTTCGCCACTCTATTTAGTCTTGCTACCCTTGCTACAAAACCGGCATTTTGGCAATAGTGGAGAAGAAGCGGCCTTTTTTTTGCTTTGTATGCCGGGGGCGGGCGGGAGATTCCTGGGAGATTCCTGATTGGTTGTTGGTCGCCTTGGGCGCAGTGAATCGCCAAGCTTCTCAGACACGCCCAAGCATCAAGATTTTTCAAGATTTTTTTCATGCCTGTGTGTGGACGGGCCGTAAGACCCACATTTTGGGGCAGACGTTGCGTTCACAATAACATATGTATACAAAAAAGAGATCTCAGGCCAGCAGGCCACTTAACAGGCCAGGCCATCGGGAAAAACCTCCCGGTGCTCCCGATGGCCAGTCCCGGCCTGCGCCCACAGTGTCAAGGGTGGAGTATACCATTCTAGTTCTGATATCACGTTATTGTTTGCAATGCCTGAATTTTGCTAGCCGGCACATACCATATAGGGGTAGTTTAACTTTGTCATGAACCGCTAACAAAACCGTTATCCTATACTGTATGTACATGGAACCTTTTCGGAGGTATGTAGCCGATTTACTTGCTGTAGAGCATTAAAAGGTGGCAGAGGATGACAATACATGATTTACTCTACTCTATCACAATTTTGGGTTGACCAGAAGCCTGGACAAACTTCTGTTTCCTGTTTACAATGGGCATAGAGCTTGCGTTAATTTTCAGACCGGACACACGTTTACTATGAACAGCCTATTAATCCGTTCTTCTTAATGTTATTTCTTCCAACGTTTGGAACTAGAGAAAAGGGCCTTCTTAACGTGCTTTTGTCCGGGGTGGAGGGAGTTACAAATATTAGTTAAATATAACATTGGGGCGTGTGTTTTAGTGGGTGGAGGGGTGGTGAACATGGGAGGATATCCATTTGAGTTCAAGCCTAGTTAAATATAAGTTAAAAGAACGTTACACAATAATAAGGAAGAGAGCTATTTGTGTGATACATCGCTATTGATTTGATTTAGAGTGCATATTTGACGACTTCCAAACAGTAAACAAAAAACGTACCTTATGGTCAACCCAGTCCTCATGGCATTTCGGTGTTCACCAAACACGATTTTAATCTATTGATTCGTGTTCACCAACACGATTTTCTCCTTTTTTTCGTGTTGCACAGCAAACGATTTTAAAAGCAAATGTATTTCTACTGGTAATGTGGTTTCGGGCCTGCAGCACGTCTTTTCTCCGGTCGGGTCGTGGAAGACCGGAAGCGTGTGAGTTCCATAAAAACATGTTCTTACTCAAAATATGCAAGACACAATTATTGCTTTTCATT